>NC_050069.1:111199623-111499623 GCF_009764565.3 Dermochelys coriacea
CATCTGTGCAACTCCTACTTCAAAATTAAGCTCTCCCTTATACCCATTGAATTCAGGTGTAATAAATTAATTGTCTTCAATGGGGTTAGGCAAGTAAATGAGGATTGAATTCAGTCCTGTGATAATTAACAATGCTGTTGATGTGTGAGATGTAGCACAAGTAAGTATTTTTTATGGGGGGTTTTTTAAATGACAATTTTTTAAAGTATTCACAGATTTTTTTTTCTCATCATCAGTTGATTTCAGTTTTTCAAAACCCAGAATGGTTTGAGGTTTTTTTGTGTATAAAAAAACCCCTAAACTTCAAAAAACATTTTCCCATTACAAAAGGCATTTTTGTTTGTTTGCCCTAGTAAGAAGGAATAAAATACCCCTCACTTTGTCATAGCAGTTTCCTCTGCACTGCTAACAGAATTAAAAGTACATGCAAAAGTGATACAATGCCAATAGTTAAGGTTTCCTAATCCTTTCTATAACAGCTCTCTTCCACCTCCAACATGGAGTTGTGTCTGCTGCCTCAGTATCCTCTCGTAGATGGGATTCTCAGGAAGCCAGGCTACCTTAATGTGGGCACTTTATAACTTTTGAGTGCTCAACATTGCCACTGTTTTACACATTTTTTGTGTGAAATGTATATCATCAATGAACTAAGATGATGCGGTGCTGAATACACAGGGAACAGATTTGTTTCATGTGTTTCCAACAGACAGAAGCCCTCTCAGGTGTCACTGAGAGAAAAGACTCAAATGTGTTGAATTTACAAGTTTACTTCACCAGGATAAATAGCTTTTATGATAAATCCTATGTTGTGATGCTGGGAGAGAGACTTGTATAGCCATAGTTACAAATGTGAGTAAAAGTGAATATGTTCTAGTATCTGATCATGAGCGTATTTATGAATGACTTTAAAAGTAGGACACATATCCGGCTGTGCTATATGATACCCGAGTTAAAAGGCACTGTCAGAGAAGGACGTCCTGGATTCCTTACAGCAAACAATCCTCATGACAAACTTAGTACCAAGTGCTTTACTTACAGTGTGACTATAACAGCAATTCCCCCACAGTTACATTCTCCCAAGGAGTGGGAGGGGAGGAGGGTTTCACCACTCTGAAATCCAGATCTTCACTAGTCCCTTCTTCCAAACTACCCATCCTCTCTTCCTCCTCCTGTCCCTCTTAACTGTCCTCAGCTGATGAGCTGAGCTACCTTGTTAATTGGTTTCAGAGTAGCAGCCGTGTTGTTCTCCTTTTCTTTTTGCAGATACAGACTGTGTGGCATCTTAGAGACTAAACAAATTTATTCGAGCGTAAGCTTTTGTGAGCTACAGCTCACTTCATTGGCTGCATTCAGTGGAAAATATACGGGGGAGATTTGAATACACAGAGACCATACCCACTGTAACGAGAGCGATCAGGGTAAGGTGAGCTTTTACCAGCAGGAGAGTTGGGGGGGGGGGACTTTTGTAGTGATAATCAAGGTGGGCCATTTCCAGCAGTTGACAAGAACTTCTGAGGAACAGTGCGGGGGCGGGGGGGAAGAGGGGAATAAACAGAGGGAAATAGTTTTACTTTGTGTAATGACCCATGCACTCCCAGTCTTTATTCAAGCCTGAGTTAATTGTATCCAGTTTGCAATTTTTATTCCAAGTCAGCAGTCTCTCGTTGGAGTCTGTTTTTGAAGTTTTTTTGTTGAAGAATTGCCACTTTTAGATCTGTAATCAAGTGACCAAAGAGATTGAAGTGATCTCCAACTGGTTTTTGAATGTTATAATTCTTGACATCTGATTTGTATCCATTTATTCTTTTACGTAGAGATTGTCCAGTTTGGCCAATGAACATGGCAGAGGGGCATTGCTGGCACATGATGGCATATATCACATTGGTAAATGCGCAGGTGAACGAGCCTCTGATAGTGTGGCTGATGTGATTAGGTCCTATGATGGTGTCCCCTAAATAGATATGTGGGCACAGTTGGCAACGGGCTTGGTTGCAAGGATAGGTTCCTGGGTTAGTGGTTCTGTGGTGTGGGGTGTGGTTGATAGTGAGTATTTGCTTCAGATTGGGGGGCTGTCTGTAAGCAAGGACTGGCCTGTCTCCCTAGATCTGTGAGAGTGATGGGTCGTCCTTCAGGATAGGTTGTAGATCCTTGATGATGTATTGGAGAGGTTTTAGTTGGGGGCTGAAGGTGATGGCTAGTGGCGTTCTGTTATTTTCTTTGTTGGGCCTGTCCTGTAGTAGGCAACTTCTGGGTACTCTTCTGGCTCTGTCAATCTGTTTCTTCACTTCAGCAGGTGGGTACTGTAATTGTAAGAATGCATGATAGAGATCTTGTAGGTGTTAGAGCAAATGCGGTTGTATTGTAGAGCTTGGCTGTAGACAATGGATCATCTGGTGTGGTCTGGATGAAAGCTGGAGGCATGTAGGTAGGAATAGCAGTCAGTAGGTTTCCTGTATAGGGTGGTGTTTATGTGACCATCGCTTATTAGCACCGTAGTGTCCAGGAAGTGGATCTCTTGTGTGGACTGGTCCAGGCTGAGGTTGATAGTGGGATTGAAATTGTTGAAATCATGGTGGAATTCCTCAAGGGCTTCTTTTCCATGGGTCCAGATGATGAAGGTGTCATTAATGTAGCACAAGTAGAGTAGGGGCATTAGGGGACGAGAGCTGAGGAAGCATTGTTCTAAGTCAGCCATAAAAATGTTGGCATACTGTGGGGCCATGCGGGTATCCATAGCAGTGCTGCTGATTTGAAGGTATACATTGTCCCCAAATGTGAAATAGTTATGGGTGAGGACAAAGTCACAAAGTTCAGCCACCAGGTTTGCCTTGACATTATCGGGGATACAGTTCCTGACGGCTTGTAGTCCATCTTTGTGTGGAATGTTGGTGTAGGGGGCTTCTACATCCATAGTGGCTAGGATGGTGTTTTCAGGAAGATCACTGATGGATTGTAGTTTCCTCAGGAAGTCAGTGGTGTCTCGAAGATAGCAGGGAGTGCTGGGAGTGTAAGGCCTGAGGAGGCAGTCTACATAGCCAGACAATCCTGCTGTCAGGATGCCAGTGCCTGAGATGATGGGGCATCCAGGATTTCCAGGTTTATGGATCTTGGGTAGCAGATAGAATACCCCAGGTCGGAGTTCCAGGGGTGTGTGTCTGCAGATTTGTTCTTGTGCTTTTTCAGGGAGTTTCTTGAGCAAATGGCGTAGTTTCTTTTGGTGAGTTTCTTTCTTTCCCCCTCAGTGGGATCAGAGGGTAATGGCTTGTAGAAAGTGGTGTTGGAGAGCTGTCTAGCAGCCTTTTGTTCATATTCTGACCTATTCATGACAACGACAGCACCTCCTTTGTCAGCCTTTTTGATCATGATGTCAGAGTTGTTTCTGAGGCTGTGGATGGCATTGTGTTCTGCACGGCTGAGGTTATGGGGCAAGTGATGCTGCTTTTCCACAATTTCAGCCCGTGCACATCAGCGGAACCACTGTATGTAGAAGTCCAGTCTGTTTCGACCTTCAGGAGGAGTCCACCCAGAATCCTTCTTTTTGTACTCTTTGGTCACTCGATTACAGACCTAAAAGTGGCAATTCTTCAACAAAAAACTTCAAAAACACTCCAAGAAGAGACTGCTGAATTGGAATTAATTTGCAAATTAGATACAATTAACTTAGGCATGAATAAAGACTGGGAGTGGATGGATCATTACACAAAGTAAAAGTATTTCCCCATGTTTATTCCGCCCCCCCCACCCCAACTGTTCCTCAGACATTTTTGTCAACTGCTGGAATTGGCCCACCTTGGTTATCACTACAAAAAGTTCCCCCCACCCCACCCCCGACTCTCCTGCTAATAGCAGCTCACCTTACCCTGATCACTCTCATTACAGTGTGTATGGTAACACCCATTGTTTCATGTTTTCTGTGTATATAAATCTCCCCACTATATTTTCCACTGAATGCATCCAATGAAGTGAGCTGTAGCTCATGAAAGCTTATGCTCAAATTATTAGTCTCTAATGTGCCACAAGTACTCCTTTTTTTTCTTGTTAATTGGTTAATCACTTAATACTTAAACTGTTACCTCAGTAATTTACCTCATGTGAGGAGACTTCCAAAGTACATAGAGTGATGAGTTAGCCTAAGGCTACTCACACTGTCACAGGCACATAGACTTGAGATTACATAGCCAGGTGCAAGTAAGGTTCTCCCTTGACACAGATTGATTGAAGTGCTGTACTGTGCCTCCAGGAGCCACAGTACGGAAGGTGCAGCTCCAGGAGAGTGGGAATAAACATGGCTTTAAACCAGTTGTTGTGCTAATTTATAGCAACCTCCCATGAACGCTGAGCTGCTCCACTGTCTGGAGTAGCCCAGAATCATCCACTCGGGTCCTGATATGTCCCTGCCTCTGAATGACCCCTGCAATTCTATGCGCTGACTTAACAGGGGATTCTTGCGCCATATTCCCTACTTCTGTACACCACTGCATCATGTATAGGGTCAGGAAACTGAACCTGCCCTTTTCTGTTATAGAGTTTGTTATATCAAAGTCCTACTGTTTTCTTTTCAGAGTAGCAGCCCAGTGGAGGACTCTGTGGTAACACATTTGTTTATTTTCTGTTAAAGAAGCCAGCTAAGATTCAAGAACTATATCTGAGCCTGTCTCTTATCCATAGTCTGTTACCCACATCCCCACAATGCCCATTAAATATCACAGATGGTTTTAAACTGTTTCCATTTTTTTTAACCAAACGTTCATAGAATTTGTTAAAAACAGTTAGCTGAGGCGTAAAACAAAGTGAGCCAAATGCCTGTACATTACATTTTTAATGTTGCATTTTATGACATTAGAAGGAGGCGGGGAAACAAAGAAGTAAGCCTCAGAGGCAGAATATAAATACAGAGTATGAATATATGCACAGAGTGCAGCACATTGCATTTGTAAAACATTTAAATGCCGAAACAAAATTTACAAAAGCATTTATAATTTCTTTATATGTGTCGACCTTCTTTTAAACATAAGAATAGTTTAGTGAATCTTACAAAGATCAAAACCTTTCACCCTTCACCAAGTTAAGGATGGTGAAGAAAGTGTATTATTTAGAAAAACAAGAACAAAATACAATTTCAAAACAGGTACCAAAGAAACAGTATCTAGCCATCTTCGGTGAAATTCAGCCTCAGGCAGAAGGCCAGCAAAAGGCCAACACATCCTGAGATTTCAGTGGACTTAAGTAGCGGATGGGCTACTGTTGGCTGAATTTTATCCCTAATTTCTGAAACTACTCCTCTCTAACATACTATTTATCGTATATAATAATTCAGTGCCCCATTTCCTGCCCTCATTCAAACAGATTTTAAGATGTTTTCATTTACATTATGATGGATACGAAAATAAAGTGTTGTGCCTCATGTACCAGTATGAGACCTCAATCCTGCAAAGAGTTTTGCAGAATTAGCTTTAAGCATTGTGAACGGTCCCGTCAAAATCAATGGTATTTTACACAATGTGTAAAGGTAATTACATGCATAAATTGTTGCAGGACTGGTGTCAATTCACATTACTGGTAGAGCTACACCCTCCTTTTTTTTTTTGTATGTTTAATTTAATTACACATTTAAAATAAAATCTTTATTTAAAAAAAAAAAAAGATACCCAATACTATGTGGCATCTCGATAACAGTTCTCCCAGTATAAATGTCATGCTTGGTATTTGCAATGCTAATAACTGCTTTGTATACTTTTTTCTCTTATTTGTTCATTTAAAATATAGCATGCTTAAACAACTATTCACATTTCAAATAATTGAATCTGTTGGGGTTTTGTTTTGCCTTTTTTTTTTTTTTTAAGCGATAGGCCAGTAGCCATCAGTAGAATTCAAAGTGAAAGGATCAGATACTTTGCTGTGAAGTTTGGCTCTCTCATTTCCTATGGAAGAGGCCGAGAGAGTTAAATGATGCCATCGTTTTTCAAGCAGAACTCCCTATTGAAATCTACTCAACATTCTGCTTAAAAGCTGCTGGCACTGAATGAGCCAGCTGTATCACGAAGAGTCAGATTTTGTGGCTGTCAAAAATGTTATAAGGAAGTAAATGTGTCTAACTATTGAAGTCAGTGATGTTGGATTGCTGCACACTGACTTTGGGGAATACAACAAAACTAGGGCTGACGATTAAATCGCAGTTAAATCACGCGATTAACTCAAAAATTAATCGCAATTAATTGCAGTTTTAATCACATTGTTAATGAATACCAATGGAAATTAGATGTTTTTATACATTTTCAAATATATTGATATCAGTTACACATATTGAATCTATTTCCCCATGTTAAGTATCCTCACACCTTCTTGTCAACTGTCTAAATGAGCCATCTTTATCATCACTACAAAAGTTTTTTTTCCTCCTGCTAATAATAGCTCATCTTAATTAGCCTCTTACAGTTGGTATGGCTACTTCCACCTTTTCATGTTGTGTGTGTGTGTGTGTGTGTGTGTAAAAAAAATCTCTTACTATATGTTCCATTCTATGCATCCTATGAAGTGTGCTGTAACCCACGAAAGCTTATGCTCAAATAAATTTGTTAGTTTCTAAGGTGCCACAAGTACTCCCTGTTCTAATTACAACACAGAATACAAAAAGTGTACAGTCCTCACTTTATACTTTATTACAAATATTTGCACTGTAAAAATGATAAACAAGAGTCTTTCAATTCACCTCATACAAGTACTGTAGTGCTATGTATTTATCATGAAAGTGCAATTTACAAATAAATATTGTGTTTGTTACATAACTGCACTCAAAAAACAAAACAATGCAAACTTTAGAGCCTACAAGTCCACTCAGGCCTACTTCTTGTTCAGCCAATTGGTAAGATAAGTTAGTTTACATTTACGGGAGATAATGCTGTCCGCTTCTTATTTAAAATGTCACCTGAAAGTGAGAACATGCATTCACGTGACACTTTTGTAGCCAGTATTGCAAGGTATTTACATGCCAGATATTCTAAACATTCATATGCTCCTTCATGCCTTGGCCACCATTCCGAAGGACATGCTTCCATGCTGACGTCGCTTGTTAAAAAAATTAATGTATTAAATTTGAGACTGAACTCCTTGGGGGAGAATTGTATGTCCCCTGCTTTGTTTTACCCACATTCTGCCATATATTTCATGTTATAGCAAAGAAGGTAGCAATGCGAGATTTCTAAAGAAAGCTACAGCACTTGACCCAAGGTTTAAGAATCCAAAGTGCCTTCCAAAAATCTGAGAGGAACGAAGACTGGAGCATGATTTCAGAAGTCTTAAAAAGAGCAACACTCCAATGCAGAAACTACAGAACCCAAACCACCAAAAAGAGAAAATCAACCTTCTGTTGGTGGCATCTGACTCAGATGATGAAAATGAACACATCAGTCCACACGGCTTTGGATTGTTATCAAACAGAACCCGTCATCAGCATGGATGCATGTCCCCTGGAATGGTGGCTGAAGCATGAATGGACATGTGACTCGTCAGCACATCTGCATGTAAATGTCTTGTGATGCCGGCTACAACAGTGCCATGCAAAAGCCTGCTCTCACTTTCAGGTGACATTGTAAACAAGAAGGGACAGCATTATCTCCTGCAAATGTAAACAAACTTGTTGGTCTGAGCAATTGGGTGAACAAGTAGGACTGAGTGGACTCGTAGGCTCTAAAGTTTTAGATTATATTTATTTTTGATTACAAATATTTGCACTGAAAAATGATAAGCAAAAGAAATTGTATTTTTCAATTCACCTAATACTCTAGTGCAATCTCTTTATCATGAAAGTTGAACTTACAAATGTAGAATTGTGTACAAAAAATTGCATTAAAAATAAAACAAAGTGAGCATTGTTCACTTTGTATTGTGTTGTAATTGAAATCAATATATTTGAAATGTAGAAAACATCCAAAAATATTTAAATAAATGGTATTCTATTATTAAACAGCACGATTAATTGCGATTAATTTTTTAACTGCTTGACAGCTCTAAACAAAACATTTTTACATGCTACTGTATTTTAACTTGTTGCTAAATGTACCCATTTACATAGAAAAATAAATAAATAGTTGTCTCATGATGAATGATTAGAGTAAGGAACTTGCTGTATGATGTGTGTATGAGATTATTATGCGTGTAAGTGTTTGTGGAATCAGACCTTTAGTTTGTGTTCATCATGAATAACTGAGCTCCATGCCACAACTCAATAAATCTTTGAGGCCTCAATTCAGCAGTCTATCCCTGTTCAGCAAAGCACTTAAGCATATGCCTAAATGTTTTGCTGATTAAGGACTAGCGTTATTTAAAAATTAAATGTATACTGAAGTTCTCCAAAATCTTAGCAGTAAGTTTATCATACAACAGTGTTTGCAATGGTGTGAGAGCTGACACTTTGAAGAGAGAGGTAGTTTTATGCCAGTCATAAGCTGCTTATTTTAAAAATTATGTAGTATTTTATAGTGCTACTTGTGAGTAATGTCACTAGCATTTGTGAGTGTATGCAGGATCAGACTTCAATCTTCTATGTAAGTTTACCAGAACTCCAAGTACATTTATAGGGAATTGGAATCCTAGGATATTCAGCAGTGGAGTATAACCATGTTTGCATGTATTTAACATGAATATCTATCTGGATTTTTTTCATCATAATCCCCAAAGACTAAAGACAACTCATCTGAAGCTCATAAGCGCCAGGGGCTTCTATCCCTGATATCTGTACCAGAGCAGTTAGTTTATGCATTCCATTACCGAATTTTAAGTTTTAATAAGATTTACAAAACAACCAAGTATGAAATTTCTAGCTTCGATCATTACCTGAATATAGAAGTTCTGATTATAACTTACGATATCATGCTGGGGGTTTTCATCCTCATGTAGCTAAACAGCTCCACTTCTTTTGTTCTAAAGTATCTGGCCTCAAACAAAGTGCAAAAAAGAAACCTGCCTGAGAAAGATAAGAGCAACTGAAAAGGAAGGACTACAATGGAAGCTGAACTCAAGCTTAACAAAAAGCAGCAGGCACTACCATGCAATCACCCATTGATACCCAAATACATGTCAGCCAAATGTTCATATTATCACCACCTCTTTGTGAGAGCTGAGAGGTGAAACTGATCTTTGCTAATTTACGTATTTTCACATACAATAAGAAAATATGGTTTAACATTCATTTTAATTTAATCATGTAAACATTATGTACACTTTAGATTTTCTTTGGACTTCTTATTCTATATATGTTATGTTACTGGACAAATAGCAGTACATAGCACTTAACGTCTTCAAAGCACTGTACTAACATTAACTACTGTTAATCCTCATCCCCTTCTGTGAGGTAAATAAAACACACACCATTAACAATAATCAGTTACTGCAGCATTGACTATGTATCGTCTAAGTTAAAACAAATACTGCAGAGAAGCATTTATACCATAAACGTGGTAAATATTTACCATTTAATGGTGCTTATTGTAACCAGGTATTATCTCATTTTACATTTGGGACCTGAGAGTCACAGGGGCAGATTCTCATCTGGTGTATTTGGCATAGCTCCACTGACTGCAGTAGAACTATGAAAATTTACATGAGCTGAAGATTTGGCCCAGTGAAGTTAAGAGTCAATTTTCTGAAAGTGGCCTCTAATTTTAGGTGCCACTCTTCAGACATCTAGAGCCTAATTTCAGAGATGCTGAGCAACCAAAATTTAAACCGAACTCTTTAGATAAAACTATCTAAATTCAAGCCTTGAGACTGGGAGTGGATGGGTCATTACACAAAGTAAAACTATTTCCCCATGTTATTTCTCCACCCCACCCCTCACTGTTCCTCAGACGTTCTTGTCAACTGCTGGAAATGGCCCACCTTGATTATCACCACAAAAGGTTTTCTTCCTCCCCCGCCCCCCCTTTCCTGCTGGTAATAGCTCATCTTAAGTGATCACTCTCCTTACAGTGTGTATGATAAAACCCATTGTTTCGTGTGTGCGCGCGCGTGCACGCACACATATATAAAATAAAAATCTCCTCACTGTATTTTCCACTGAATGCATCCGATGAAGTGAGCTGTAGCTCACGAAATCTTATGCTCAAATAAATGTGTTAGTCTCTAAGGTGCCACAAGTACTCCTTTTCTTTTTGTGAATACAGACTAACACAGCTGCTACTCTGAACCCTTTTTAAGGAATACCAGGCTGGTAAGGTTCATAGTTTTAAAATGCTGTTCTAGAGTAATTAGAGTACTGTGTAAAATATTGCTTCAGAAATAAACTACCTTGATTCTAAAATAATGCACGCAAAGTAAAGAGAAATTCTATCATCTGTTTTTTCAGTGCTGTGGCGTGCGTTTATTTAAATTAAACTAAATCTAGTATTCTGAATTTGCATCATAAGGAAATCAAACTTTAGATTCTGAACCATTTTATAAAAATCTGATGTTTGTTAAATAACCAAAGAAATTCACATTAAATAGATAATTCTGTAATACCGAAAAAGGACAGAATTTGCATTCTGTTAACATAATTGAGGAATGCAATTACCTTATAGCCATCAATGTACATTGGGAAAAATTCTGCCCTCGGTTAAGTCTATATAACTGAGAGCAGAGTTTAGCCCCTGGTAACTGCAGCATTAATGACAAAACTTTTACAATTAAGAAAGGAACTTCCTCATTTGTTAGGCAACACTGACTTCCAGTATAACAAGAGGGGAAGAAGTGTATCAACCCCACTAAGTGGACAGTTGTTTGAACAGAATGAATACATACAAAATATGAAAAACACCAGGAAGTTCAACAGGTGAGGGATATTGAATATCATGCCATTGGTTATGATTAAAAAGACTTTACAATTCTCGAACAATTTGTCCTTGGGAGTTTGTTCAAGTGAGTTTCTCTACTAGAAGTTCATGGATAAACTGGAAATGACAGTGGTGCTGTAAAAGTGTAAGTAGAAAAACAGTGCAAGGCCAAAGGCCGAACATTTTAATTTGTCATGAGTAACCCCCAAACACTACCATTACCCCTCCTAAAGAGAAAACATACATAAAATACTCTCAGCTTATCGTAAATCACATTGGCCTGCATTGTACTTTATATTTAGAATGTACTGACTACCTTCCTGCTTCACTTAGAAGCTCTGGATGAAGAATAAATACAGTCTTTCAGACTAGTACACTGTCTACTTTCCAGGTTTCAGAGTAGCAGCCGTGTTAGTCTGTATTCGCAAAAAGAAAAGGAGTACTTGTGGCACCTTAGAGACTAACAAATTTATTAGAGCATAAGCTTTCGTGAGCTACAGCTCACTTCATCGGATGCATTTGCATCTACTTTCCAGTCATTATTGATCGCAAATTCATTCAACCTTAATTTTTTTTCAAAGAGAAGCAGACACTATTTATTTAAGGCCTTTGTCCCTGTTAGTCTGCTCCGCAGGCTATGCTTCCTTAAAATAAGATGTTTACCACCGTTTCAGCAGCCAAAGAGCGAAGTTGAATGAAAAGGTCACATTTACAATTGCCAAGAAGGCAAAGTTCCTGAGGCTTAGCCAAACAAAATAAAATTAATGTTCACTTTAGTTCTCTCTTTGTAGCCTGGGAGGGAGGATAGACTAGAGGATTGGATGCCTGATACCTTTTTCTGACTTTGCATCACATTTCATTCTCCTTACAGCCCTTGCCAACTGGGGTTGGAATTACTACTGATTGTAGAGAAAACGCATGTAAATTGCCACAAATATAAAATGCACAAACAGGATCCCATAACACAAGTAAGCACCAACTAATGGTGGTATAAACACCATGGAACCAAAATTTGATCTCAAATTATTCCCATGCAAATCTGGAGTGAAGTCCATGAGCTTCAGAAGAGTTATTCTGAATTTACATTGGCATAGTTCAGATCAGGATCTGAATCATGCTTGCAGTGAAGAACCAAATTAAACTAGAGCATTAAATAACAGCCTTTTAGAGACATAAAGTAACTACTAATAAATCATTAACAACAGTGCTCTTTACCCTTTTGGGGGATAGAAATAATAACTACCAATGAATACAGCTAATATTTATCCAGGGATGTGTGTTATTTGCAACAATTCTAAAAGGGTTACTTGGTGGGATGGGTTGGCCACATCTCAAACCTATACTGAGTAATTTTTACAAGTTTCTTGTTGCTACCCTGTATAACCCGTTTAAAATGTATAAAGAACTCTGAGTGAGTGTGAGTGTGCACGCCCACACAAAGTACAATATATTTACATACACAAATATATTAAATATTATGTACTTTGTGTGGGTACACCCACACCCACCCACCCACCCCATATATGGTTTCCTGCATATTCTATGGGAGATGTAGCATGTCCTTTGCTAAAACATTAGATTTGTTTCCAGAAGTTTACAACATCCACAATACTCACAAAAGGCAGAGGGAAATGGAGCCACAAGTAGGTAGAGCGGTCAGCCCAAGAATGAAGCAGCCATGTATATAAACCTAACATTTCAAGAAAGATGTGCCATGGATGACTTGTATATGCTGCGTTAAAAGGTGATGTTACAAGACAGTGATTTCCACCGAGGCATTGGCAAATGAGATTTTTTTTTTTTTTTAAAATAGGAAAGAATATTGGTTGCTACTGCTCCCACTGAAATCAATAGTAAAAATACCATTGACAACAGCAGCTAGTTTGGCCCCTTTTTCATAGTAATGAATATCCAATTAAGATCAGAGTGTGCAATAGCTATACCATCTGGGTTTATATTTGTGTCGACTGTGGTATTTTCATAGTTGTTAGGTAATACACCTAAATAATATAATTTAAACATAGTTTGTAGTGTGGTGTAGATCATTGGTAATGGTGTAATACACCAAAAATCACTGGTGTGGCATAAGTGAGTGCGTGTTCACTGAAGTACAATCCGTACAATACAATCGTTTAGTTATGAAATGATAATTACCAGAATCCATTCTTGGTAAATATCCTCTTCATTATTTCTCTAGTATTCCCCTCCCCCACCTCACCCCTTCAACACAAAATGCTGTGGCATCTAATTGAAGGGAAGTTATCAAATATATGTAACTATATATTTGTTATTTTAGATAGGTCACAAGCCAGCAGATAATGGCAACATGCTTCTTCTTTTACTTTACAAATCAGCAGAGTACTAAGAAGTGGGCTTGTTCATTTGCCTGTACTCCCTCTACTGGCTGCATGACTGGTTCTACAGAAGCAGAAGAACAACAATATTGCAGGATAAATACATGTTCAGATTCTGGAAGATCCCTCTTTCTGCAAGATTCTAACCGTTTTAAAGGTGGATCATATTTGTGGCTGAATTACTTGACCATGACCTTTTTTTTTTTTAAATTACATTTACACACTACAATCCCCCAGTCATTTCCTCAACTGTGGTTTGCTAGCAATATAGTGGTCTGAAAACAATAGGCTCTTAGCCTCAACTTTGGCAAGTAGAGGGAGAATTATTGGTAGGTATGGCACCAAAACCCAATCTTTGTGCTTTCTCACATACATCTACTATATAGACTGAGGAAGAAACAGTCAGTTTTAGGTTGTCGGTGGGGCATGCTTTTTCTTTTTGCCCCTGCAGGATTTGCAGACACAGCAGATGATGCACGGAGATGCCACAAGCAGCAAGGGAGAAGTCACCAGCGCTATGATACCCAATCCCACCAGGATCCCCACAACCTGCAAAGTTTAAAGGGAAAAAAAATTAACCAACAGGAAAATAAAACAGTGTGTGAGAGAGTTGCAATCCTGACAGATTGTGGTAATTAAGTGAAGGAGATTTCACCTTTCCCTTAATGTTTGGCATTGATCTGTTTGAGCTGGTTATCAGCATACCTGTGTTCTGTTCCACATAACTGAGGCTCGAGAATGACCCAGTTTGTTTCTGCAGGGGCCTTTGTCATAATGTCGTAAGAAGATATCATTCTGAAAGATAGAAGAAAAACCTGTACTGAGCAGGTCACACTAATGTGGGGAGATTAACAGGACAGGAGTAGAACTACCACATTTCTGACAGTGCAGTAAAATTAGCTGTTCTGGTAGAGAAGTTTGCTTGCCTGTTACTTAATTACTTTGAGAAATTAAATGGGAAACTTTAGATCTACAAGTCACACTATTTAAGATATTTCATATCCCTAATATTTCTCTTCTGTATTCCTAATATTTCTCTGTTCTCTAGTCAGTTCTTCCATGGGCTTAATAGACTGCTCTTTAAAATAGAAAGTCCCCACTTTTTTCCCCTATCAAACTAATATTTATCAAACTAATTACTTTATCTCACTAAGATGAGGGGCACTCAGTTTCCAAACACCCTCCCCCTGACAGTTCCCCTGTAGCTTGAGCCCTGCTTTTTCCCCATTCATTCTTTAACCTAACTTTATTGTTATAAAAGCATTACCTTGCAGTAAACTTTGAATACCTGAAACCTTAGTGGGTTTATAAGAGCTATATTGTAACCATGCAATGACTACACCTTGTCAAAGAAATCATTTAATTGACTTATCTTTAACTGATTAAAACCAGCTAAGGGCATATATACAAACAACCATCACAGCTTCACATGTTTAGACTACAATGGAAACTTGACAGCCCTCCAATTTTTCATAGTGTTACACAATCATTGTGTACTCTATGTACTCCAAAACAGATTTGAAAAAATGGCACCCATAAGTGAACTGAACAGAAAGTTGAGCACACCCTGTTTAACATATAGAGAATAAAGAGGAACAAGGAAATTGTTCACCATTTCCAAACTGTGTTGCAAAACCCATTTAACTTTATTTTACCTCAAGGACTAGTACAAAGAGTTCTTTTCCTCACCTCCCACAAGTATTACTACTCACTGTGCCAAAAACTGATGTTATCATTGTACACCAGTATGTTCCTTCTTTTGGACCTAATCCGGTGAGGAATTCAAAGTCAATACAAGTGGAGAATATTTGATGTTAGGGTGGCGGTGCTTGGCAACTTGCAGATTTGGGCACTTTTTAACGATAGTGTCCCCCAAGTTCAGACTTCCTGTTCTCCCTTCCTCTTGAGCTCTTTGTATCCCTAATAAGATTGTGAACATGGAAAGTAGTTTCCAAAACACTTTCATCCTCAAAACTTATTAACTGGATCATTCTCTTCTGCTAATATAGCACTAGAGACCGACTATGGAGAAGTGACCTAGTTTAAATGAGCTCTGAATTGACCGCAATTTGAAACTGTAGCCTTTATCTGTGCCAGACCAAATCGGAACATTAACAGGTTGGAATCCAATGAACTGGGGGGCGAAGGGGGAACACAATTAAATTTGCTGTCCTTAGCTCTCAACCCACCTATCTATAGCTATAGTATTGGAAAATCCCTCTTCCTCAAGAGAATTAGTATTGGACCAAGGGATATGGCTACAATCCACTTCAGTTTAGGAAAAAAAGAAAAATCTCTGAGGCTCATTGGAGGCAGAAGTAACTTAAGCTTTGGTCACCATGAGGCCATTTAAATACAATGGCATTCACTCAAGTAAAGATTCTTTTATCCTTAGCATAAAGGAACAGAACTAGAACATACATGATTCCAGTTATGACATATGAAACTTATCCCCCAAATCCCAAAACTAGCCTTGTTCTAGAACCTTATTCACATGGCACTTACATCCAAGTTCTGTAGGCAGTACCAGCAAAATGTATGCTTGCAGTTCTTACACATCATTTGAGCGCAGCCTTCATTTCGTTCAATATAAATCCGGCACACTGGGCACTGTTTAATTGGAGCCTCTGTGTCAGTCCTGGTAAGTGCTCTAGAAGGGTAAGAAAATATATGAAAGATGAAATTTCAGTGCAAAACCTGTGGCCGTATGACTGGAGTACCAACATCAAGTAGTATATGCATCATTATGTTCTTTAGGGCCTCTAGTTGGCACTCAACTCCATGGTCTGGCATGCTCTGTGAGTTTCAAGATTAAGAAGCTAACATCAGGCAATGTACTGGAAGTGTAAAATCTCATATTCAAGGGAATGCATTAAAACATACTAAGAGCCAAAAAAACAAACGAACTGCTCATGCAGCATAGAGACAAATTAAATGTTCAATTCCACTGATTTTTCATAATGTACAAAGTAAACACTCACTACAGCCATGCATGTAACAGATATAACATTAAAAGAATGGCACTGGACAATGTGGAAAAGAGCTTCTGTATTAAGACGACTGGACTGTGTAACTCAAAGTACTGTCCTTGCTTCTGTATGATAACTTTAACCTCAAGCAAAGCCAAAGATCTAGTTTGAAGATCAAAAATCATATGAAGATCTCACAGGCAATTCCAGTTTGATGAAACACCCCCCACTCACCAGAATGCTTAGTTGTAACTTTCAACTCTTGCAAAAATATTCACAGTGGTGGAAGCCACAGAGCACAATAGAGAGTTTAAAGATTAAACTGTGCATGCCAGGGAATGCTGTTCCGTTTCTGTAAGCACAGGTTAGCCAGAGAGCTGGTGTAAAGCAAACATAAAAGAGTATTTACAGAATTCAGAGACATACAGCCATTGCGAGAACTATGTATCCCCACTAATAGGCTGTTGTAAGGACACACCTAGTGCAGTCGTTTGCATCTGTGCAAAGTGTGTGTAAATGGCTACCAAATCAGAATTCTCCACTCACACCAGTGGAAGAATTTTGCACCTACTTAGCACAAGAGTTAGGCCTAGTCTATGTACCGTTTTTATACCAGTTCAACTATTATGGTTAAGGGGTACAATTTCTCTACCAAAATAGTTAAATTGGTGTAATGCCTAGTATAGACACAGTTATGTTGTTTCAAAAGTGCCTTATGATGGTATAGTTTATTCCCCTTTGTGATGGGTTGTTCACCCCAACACTGGTCCTGAAGGGGTTACTATAGGCTAAGAAGGGGGCCAATTAACCAGACAGGCCACAGCCTGAATAATGAGGGAGCCCAGCTGAGGAGAAATGAGCTGAGCTGTATTTTATGAAGGCAGAAAGTTGGCAATAGAGAAGAGTAACTGCAGTTGCTTTCTGGGAGAAGGGAGTTTTGGAGTGGACAAATCCAGAGAAGTGGGGGAGCCAGGAGGTTAGGAAAGGCTCAGGGAAAAAGCAGTAAGATCTGAAGTGAAATAGACCTTAGCTATTGATCAGAGGGTCCCCGAGATGGAACTTTGAGTAGACGGTGGGCCCAGGTTCCCTGCCAGCCATTGGGAAAGTGGCACTAGCTAGGCAGTGAATGGAAGACTGCCTGACACACATGACTTGGCTGGAAGACTAAGCCATGAACACAGAGCATCTTGCCTTACTGAGAGCAAGGAAGAGAAGGCAGGATGTGCAGTGAAATGGAAGAGAGGCATTGGACCTGGAATCAGTTAATCTCCAGAGCAATCAGGAGCAGGCGCACTAGTGGGAAGCAAAGCAGTGACCCCCTTCCCTGTGGAAATAGCTATATTGGTATAAATCACCTTTATATCGCTATACAGTAACTGCATCCACAGTAGGGAGGTTGCATCACTTTAACTACACTGATATAAGAAAAGGAGTACTTGTGGCACTGTAGAGACTAACAAATTTATTTGAGCATAAGCTTTCATCATTTCATCGGATGCATTCAGGGAAAATACAGTGGGGAGATTTATATACACAGAACATGCAACAATGGGTGTTAGCATACACACTGTAAGGAGAGTGATCACTTAAGATGAGCTATTACCAGCAGGAGAGCGGGGGAGGGGGACGGGGGGAAAAAACCTTTTGTAGTGATAATCAAGGTGGGCCATTTCCAGCAGTTGATAAGAACGTCTGAGGAACAGTGGGGGGTGGGTGGGGGGGAATTAAACATGGGGAAATAGTTTTACTTTGTGTAATGACCCATCTACTCCCAGTCTCTATTCAAGCCTAAATTAATTGTATCCAGTTTGCAAATTAATTTCAATTCAGCAGTCTCTCGCTGGAGTCTGTTTTTGAAGTTTTTTTTGTCGAAGAATTGCCACTCTTAGGTCTGTAATCAAGTGACCAGAGAGATTGAAGTGTTCTCCGACTGGTTTTTGAATGTTATAATTCTTGACATCTGATTTGTGTCCATTTATTCTTTTACGTAGAGTCTGTTGAGTTTGACCAATGTACATGGCAAAGGGGCATTGCTGGCACGTGATGGCATATCACATTGGTAGATGCACAGGTGAACGAGCCTCTGATGGTGTGGCTGATGTGTTTAGGCCTTACGATGGTGTCCCCTGAATAGATATGCGGGCACAGTTGGCAACGGGCTTTGTTGCAAGGATAGGTTCCTGGGTTAGTGGTTCTGTTGTGCAGTGTGTGGTTGCTGGTTAGTATTTGCTTCAGGTTGAGGGGCTGTTTGTAAGCAAGGACTGGCCTGTCTCCCAAGATCCATCAGTGACTTTCCTGAAAACACCATCCTAGCCACTATGGATGTAGAAGCCCTCTACACCAACATTCCACACAAAGATGGACTACAAGCCGTCAGGAACAGTATCCCGGATAATGTCACAGCAAACCTGGTGGCTGAACTTTGTCCTCACCCATAACTATTTCACATGTGGGGACAATGTATACCTTTAAATCAGCAGAACTGCTATGTGGTACCCACATGACCCCACAGTGTGCCAACAGTTTTATGGCTGACTTAGAACAATGCTTCCTCAGCTCTCATCCCCTAATGCCCCTACTCTACTTGCGCTAAATAGATGACATCTTCATCATCTGGATCCATGGAAAAGAAGCCCTTGAGGAATTCCACCATGATTTCCACAATTTCCATCCCACCATCAACCTCAGCCTGGACCAGTCCACACAAGAGATCCACTTCCTGGACCCTACGATGCTAATAAGCGATGGTCATATAAACACCACTCTATACCGGAAACCTACTGACCACTATTCCTACCTACATGCCTCCAGATCACACCACACGATCCATTGTCTACAGCCAAGCTCTACGATACAACCGCATTTGCTCCAATCCTTCAGACAGAGACAAACACCTACAAGATCTCTATCAAGCATTCTTACAACTACAGTACCCACCTGCTGAAGTGAAGAAACAGATTGACAGAGCCAGAAGAGTACCCAGAAGTCACCTACTACAGGACAGGCCCAACAAAGAAAATAACAGAACGCCACTAGCCATCACCTTCAGCCCCCAACTAAAACCTCTCCAATGCATCATCAAGGATCTACAACCTATCCTGAAGGACGACTCATCACTCTCACAGATCTTGGGAGACAGGCCAGTCCTTGCTTACAGACAGCCCCCCAACTTGAAGCAAATACTCACCAGCAACCACACACCGCACAACAGAACCACTAACCCAGGAACCTATCCTTGCAACAAAGCCCGTTGCCAACTGTGCCCACATATCTATTCAGGGGACACCATCGTAAGGCCTAAACACATCAGCCACACTATCAGAGGCTCGTTCACCTGCGCATCTACCAATGTGATATGCCATCATGTGGCAGCAATGCCCCTCTGCCCTGTACATTGGTCAAACTTGACAGTCTCTACGTAAAAGAATAAATGGACACAAATCAGACGTCAAGAATTATAACATTCAAAAAACCAGTCAGAGAACACTTCAATCTCTCTGGTCACTCGATTAGACCTAAGAGTGGCAATTCTTCAACAAACTTCAAAAACAGACTCCAATGAGAGACTGCTGAATTGGAATTAATTTGCAAACTGGATACAATTAACTTAGGCTTGAATAGAGACTGGGAGTGGATGGGTCATTATACAAAGTAAAATCATTTCCCCATGTTTATTCCCACTCCCCACTGTTCCTCAGACGTTCTTGTCAACTGCTGGAAATGGCCCACCTTGACTATCACTACAACAAGTGATACTACACTACAAGTCTCCCCTTCCTTTTTTCTCCCCTTCCTTCCCTCCCCCCCCCCCGCTCTCCTGCTGGTAATAGCTCATCTTAAGTGATCACTCTCCTTACAGTGTGTATGGTAACACCCATTGTTTCATGTTCTCTATATATATAAATTTTTCACTGAATGCATCTGATGAAGTGAGCTGTAGCTCACAAAAGCTTATGCTCAAATAAATTTGTTAGTCTCTAAGGTGCCACAAGTACTCCTTTTCTTTTTGTGACTACAGACTAACACGGCTGCTACTCTGTACACTGATATAATTATAGTATAATTTGTGTGTAGACAAGGCCTGAATGACACACAAAAATGCAAAGCACTGGATAACCCAGACTGAGGACCAGTGGAGCTTCCAACTCCATAAGTAGCTGCTTAATGCAGGACTAACAGCAGCATGTGAATTGTATTTAAAAAACACATCTGTAATGATGTATTAGAAATAAGTCTAAAATATGGAGAAGGCAGGTCCATGAAGTAGATGTGGCATTGGACACCCATTTTGTACCACTAGCAGAGCTGAGAGATGGCACAGCCTAGCTGAATTCTGCTCTTACCCCTGCTCAGTTGGTATTACAATGGGTTGGTTTTCCTGGCACAAGTGCTGTGGGTGCCACACTTCTTTGCAGGATGAACAGAATTTCAGGTGACAAGCTGGGCATTCTACAGGCACTGCTTGCCCTGAGTCAATCAGTTCAACATGGCACATGGTCTGGCAGTCAGCAGCAGGGCACCACGTTCTGCATGGGTCCAAGTGGACTTCTGAAACAAATACGGAAACAAAACTGTTTAAAATCTGCATTCATGATGTACTCCTTTTTTCACTCCAATTACCATTTCTCTAGTCATACAAGGCCTGATCCGATGCCCACTTAGATCTTTAAAGGATTCTGCATTGCTAAGACTATGGACGTTGTGCAAACAGTGTTGCACTGGACACAATTAAGATGAGAATTTGTCAGACACTGTCAGACAAACTTCAGTCTTTCACCATGAGAGGCTGGTGATAAGTTAATGAGTGAATGTTAGATAGTCTGCCCATCTCTCTCTAGAAGAGCCTAGAACAGGGGTTCTCAAACTGCAGTTGGAACCCCTCAGGGGGTTGTGAGGTTATTACATGGGGGGAGGGGAGGTTGCAAGCTGTCAGCCTCCATCCCCAACCCTGCTCTGCCTGGTATTAAATATATTTTAAAGTGTTTTTAATTTATGGGGGAAGGGGTCACCAGTACAAAAGTTTGAGAACCAATGGCCTAGAACAATATTAGCCTCTGTTGCACTATTACAGGCCCCTGCTGAATAGCTGGCTTATCCATTTAAGGTAGTCTCTGGAAAAGTAAATGATATGAAAAACTTTTCTTCCTTACGGGCTGGAATGATACTCCTTCAAAAAAAATAAATAAATGCTTTGCCACGTTTGTACTGCTGTGATTCTAAATTTAAACTGCTCATAAGCCCGGTCCTTGAAGTTTTAGGCAACAGGACTGAATTACAAAAATAGGAATAAATACAGCTAGCTAACAAGTCTGTTAAATCAGGACATTTTTACACAATGTCAACATGAATATGTACCCAATATCCCTCTAAAAATACAAGCAATTATGATCTTGCACTTTTATCAGGAGAAGCTCCACTGAAGTCTGAGTTAAGTCACTTCTCTGGGCCTCATTTTCCCCCATCTATAAGAAGAGTGATACTACTTCTCCTCACTAAGTGGTCATCACTAAAAAAAAACAACATTGGTCGGCTGTTACCACATAATAGCTTCTGTGATGTCGCCATTATCACCCAGGCATTGATGTGGTATCTCATAGACACTATCATTTGATAATGAGTGATAAATGTTGACTTTTGCTACTGTGCCCCTGTGTTGATTAGAGAAATTTCAATGAGAACCCAGCTAAAATATGATCATACTGACAGAGTTTCACTCTGTGATGTATTTGATTTGATTTCACTGCTTTCCAGCACAAATTGGAGGAAGCCAGGCTGCAAACCACAAAAATATATGCAAAAAGTCTGTTAGGAGCAGGGTGCAACTGCTAGTCACCTGCAACTCCTGTTCCACTGGGAGCCTCTAATACAATGGTGGACAACCTGCAGGCCTCACATGGTGCATCAGAGTAATCCGCTGGTGGGCTGCCAGACAGTTTGTTTACCTTTGCGTGGCCACCCACAGCTCCCAGTGGCCGTGGTTCACCATTCCCAGCCAATGGGAGCCATAGGAAGCGGTGCAAGCCTCACAGACATGCTGGCCACTGCTTCCTGCAGCTCCCATTGGCTGGGAACAGCGAAGTGTGGCCATTAGGAGTTGCGGGAGGCCGTGCAAATGTAAACAAACTGTCTAGTGGCAGATTACCCTGACAGGCAATGTGAGGCCCACAGACCGCCCACCACTGCTCTGACACAACCACAGAGAAGGGATGTGGATGGCCCACAAATGGGTGGGATTTTGCCCAATTGTGAGATGTCATTCAGCACATCTCATGGGAAGCCTCTACTGGTGGGACTCCAATGGTAGAATCCTCAGTGAGGCACATTTACTGAGAGTGCTTGATATTATGCAGTGAAATTAATTTGGGTCCCAGATATCCAGAGACTAAAAATGTGCAACTAGAAATGTGCCCACTCTAAACCCCTGGGGTAGAATCTTCTACAAACTGTGGGGATTTCTCACATAGCTCCCATCTTTCTAATGAGCCAAACCAGAGTCTTATATCTGAACACCCCTGAATTTTGGAAAAAAGAAAAGGAGTACTTGTGGCACCTTAGAGACTAACAAATTTATTTGAGCATGAGCTTTCATGAGCTACAGCTCACTTCATCGGATTCATACAGACTAACACGGCTGCTACTCTGAAACCTGAATTTTGGAGTGATTCAACTGGGATCTGAATTTTGCAATCCATGCCCATCTCTAGTGGAAACAAACATTTTTGTCTATTCTATTTTTGGTTAAGAATAAATGATGTTGTCATGAAAGCTGCATCACTAGAGTCCTGATGCCACAGGAGGCTGAGCACTCAACTTCCATGGAACTCGTTGGCAGCTGAGTGCTCAGCACTTCATAAGTTAGGCTCAGCACAGGATAAGATCAGTCCCCAGTAGATACTGACCTATTGTCCAGTGCATCTAGCCTTTGCCACTACAGAAATGTAACACAAAAGTGTTTTCTTCTAGCATTGTAGTGCAGAGAAAGCAAAACAAGTCGCAGTCTCTAATGTACCCAACTCTGAAAACTTGAGTTCTTTCAAAAAGAAAATGGGAGAAAGAGATAGAAGAATGCCTGACTTGGCATTCACTGTTTTTAAAAGCTTATTGGCTTTGTGGAATCTTTGCAGCAAGATATAAATGATGCATGAAATGAAATTCCCTGCCCACCCAGTATACAAAGAACATACAGATGGTATTTTGCAGTCATTGCTGTGATGTGCTATTTGCCTTAGCACAGAGCACAATGAAACCAGAAATGCCCACCAAGCCTAGAAAGTTGCAGCTAAAAATATAAAGCAAACAACTCTAAAAGGTTGTTGAATACTTCTAGTGAGGTGGTGGTCCCTCTCCTGGTCTCCTCCACCTTTCCTCTGACTCACCACAACCTAGGCAGCCAACTAGATTCAGCTCTAAGCAGGGAGGTCTTCCCTAAACTGCATACCAGCCATACCACCAGAGGCTGTGCTCTAGTCAGTTCTCACAATACGAACAGTCAGGTGTTATCTGGAAGACAGCCTAAGAAAATGCAGAATGGTATTTTTGATTCCGTGGGGAATACTTTTTCTTCTGAATTGGTACTAAACCAATGCCTTTCACATGGTATTTGGGGACAGCGGACTGTTAAAAGTCCCATGCTTTGGATTAGACATAAAATGGAGGTTTTGGTCACTTGGGGTCATTAAAGATCCCATGGCAGTTTTCACAGAAATAGAAGCAAAACCCATTTATCCTGGCCAAATTCCATTCAACCAATTGCATTCTGCCTACCTCAGTTGGGATACAATATTAATTCATGTCCTAAGATGTTACATAGCATTACTATGCACTATAAAACAGCAGCTGCCTTTCACTGCAAAGGCGGCTGCACTCAAGTGGTGGATTTGTTTTTTTAGTATCATTAAATATTTAGTAGTGCCTGGATCAAGACTGGGAGCCCACTGTGCTAGGTGCTGTACAAATATATATGAAGACCCACTCTCGGCCCTGAAGACCTTACAATATAAGACGACAATCTAGGAGGAAGAGTAGAGTGATAGGGATACAATCAAAAATATGATATTCTTATAAAGCAGAGCCAGCACCAGAAATAGGAGCAACGCAAGAAGGAGGCAGTTGGGGCAGGGGGGAGCCTTGAGTAACTCAGATCCTTGGCTGTTGCGGAGAAGGAGCTTGGAGAACATGGCTGCAACATGGGGAAGGGATGAAACTGAGGCAACAGCAGCATTGGGAGCAGGTCCAGTGAGCAGGGAAGCTTCCTGGTGCTATGAAGAGAGCCAGACCCCTGCTTGGTGCAACCAATGGGAGAGAAGAGCTCCCGGCCAGGGCCAGTGTAGTGGCACTGGCAGATTGCCTAGGACCAGCATCTGTGAGCTCCTAGGCCCACTGAGCAGTGAAGTGGGCCCCCAGAAGGAGGTGGTGGGTCCTTGTGCCAGAGGAGTGGAATGCAGTCATCAGTGCGAGATAGTGGTTCCTCTTCTCTGAGCCTGGTTCCTGCTTGTGGCAGAGAGGATTTGTTTGTTCCTGGTTGGAGAGATACAGATTTGATTGGGGTGTGGGAGTTAGAGTGTTTGTACCTGGTATAGGAGTAAGAACCTAGGTGATGGGTGACTGCTTGTGAGTAAGGTTAAGATTTTAATCACAGTTATATTCAGTAAAAGTCACGGACAGGTCACGGACAATAAATAATAAGTCACTCAAACCAGCAACCTGTCCATGACTTTTACTAAAAATAACTGGAGGTGAGCTGACCTCTGAGGAAGACTGAAGGCTGAGCCCCATGGGAAAGTTGGGGGGATGGGGTGAAGCCCGAGGTCCTCTGCCTGGGGGTGGCATTCCAGCCGCAGCTGCAGGGACTGAAGCCGAAGAATTCACGGCGGAGTCTTAAAGTCATGGAATCCGTGACTAAATTGTATCCTTACTCATGAGCAAATGCTGGTTACAGCAAAAAGGTCATAGGCTGAAAGAATGGCTTGAGGGCAGAAGGAGCTGGGCTGAATTAACTAAATTTCCTAACAGTTAAAACCTGCCAGCAAGCCCATAAATCTTGGTTATGCAGCACCTCAGCCTCTACCACAATTGCACCTACCTGTTTCTTCGCTCATTCTAAAACTACAGACTTTATAACCCTCCTGCCCAGGAAAAAGGATGTGGTATGGACATATCTTCAGTGGAAATGGAGTTTGATGACCACCCTGCTTCTGGTCTAGGCCCTTTGAAACTCTGTTCCCACTCTTATACAAAGACTGGCGCCCAACAGGAATCAGGCCCAGGATGGTTTTTACAGGACAATTACTTGGCCAGACTTTTGAATTCTCTGTAAAATACTTGGTAGATTTCAAATGTATCTACAGAATCAAAACACAATCTTTTCTATGAATTTTTCATCAGACACTGCCCCTGGTTGTGATCAATGTATAAGATGGGAAAGCTTATTGGTAAAATGTTTAGACATTTCTGAAATAATCTTTCCTTGATTTCCATATCACTTTGGAAAGCCTATGGCAGATGTGGCAAGAGTTTAGACTCTAAGCAAATTGTTTAACTGATTGTGCATCTTCAATAGCTACAAAGCTGAAAAGAGGGCTGGATTTCCCCCCTGCACGTAATCAGTGCAATGGTTCTGGCTTAAAGAGTTTTGACTAATAGTATTTTCAAAAATATTCCTACAGAAAGATCAGAGACTCTGGCTCATTTGTGACACCAGATTTATATCTTTACAATCAGATCTGTGGATAATAGACTTTAACCTACGTAGACAAGAATGTGTGTAGTTAGCATTTAAAAACTGGTGGGGCAGCTAAAAATATCTGGGGAATGGAGGGCTTGTCTTCACTACTGGAGTAAGTTGACCTAAGTTATGCTACTCCAGCTACATGAAGACACTGGGGTATGTTGACGGGAGATGCTCTCCAGTCAACTTCCCTTATTCCTCTCATTCCAATGGAGTACCAGAGTCAACTGGACAGCGCTCTGCCATCCATTTAGTGGGTCTTTACTAGACCTGCTAAATCGACACCCACTGCATCGATTGCAGCAGCATTGATCTCCCCAGTTGTGAAGACAAGTCCCTATAGTTTCAGAGGATACAGAATAAATAAGGTTAAAATGAACTTTTAGTTTGGGAATAGCAGCAAAGAGTCCTGTGGCACTTTGTAGACTAACAGATGTATTGGAGCATAAGCTTTTGTGGGTTAGTTTATAAGGTGCCACAGGACTCTTTGCTGCTTTTACAGATCCAGACTAACACAACTATCCCTCTGATAGTTTGGGAATGATTACTTGAACTCCTCTCCTCCTTGGTTAAGTGATAAAAGCAAGCATAAAAAGATCTCCCAAAAATTCAGTTGGCCTTTATCCTGTGGTACAAGTACATACAGGGGGGTCAGTCTTAGATTTTAATACGAAGGAGTTAACATGCAAAGGATTGAAGAGGTAACAATTGGGCGATCTAACCATAACTGTAAATCTAATGGGGTGATTTGTACTGATATCAGGATTCTCAATTAGTAAATTAAGTTTTATCTCCCAGATTATGAATTTTGTTTTGAAATTTGTCAAAATGTGCTAAGAAGGGAAGATCCTTCAGTGGACTGGCCCTTTTTATTTCAATCAAATTAAATGCTACAGTTAATGTATTAGTTCCAGGTAATCCC
Organism: Dermochelys coriacea; assembly: GCF_009764565.3. Taxonomy (NCBI): domain Eukaryota; kingdom Metazoa; phylum Chordata; order Testudines; family Dermochelyidae; genus Dermochelys; species Dermochelys coriacea. The sequence continues at coordinate 111,226,404 of NC_050069.1, forward strand.
TATTTCCTTTATAATATTACTTTAGTTGCTTTGAATATGCTTATTTGCCACCATCGGGATCCTCCTATTATAACAAATCCTTATGGGCAGAGCTAGAATCTTTTATTGATATATTGATTAATAATTATCCAAAAGCAAGTTTTATTTTTAGATCATTTTAATGCTCAATTGGGTGTAGAAGATAAGGAAATGTGAAATTATCATATTTTTCATGCAGTGACTGGTTGTTTGCTCTGCCCTTGAGAAATGCTACAGATAAAACAATAAATTGAGCAATCCAAAAACTTTTAGTGATTTTTGATAGATTCAGGGGGGAAGTTTCTAATGGTAGGCGTAGTAAGGACATGAAGGGGCACTTTACCTACACTGACCAATGGGAGTGTGGAGCTGGTGCTTGGGGTGGGGGCAGCACATAGAGCCCCGTGGCCCACCTGCCTAGGAGCTGGACCTGCTGCTGGCCACTTCTGGGGCGCATCACAGCGTCAGAACAGGTAGGAACTAGCCTGCCTTAGCTGGGCAGCACCACTGACGGGACTTTTAATGGCCTAGTCAGCAGTGCTGACCAGAGCCGCCACAACCCAGTGCCTTACATTCTGCGACCTAGTACTGGGTTGTGACCCACAGTTTGAAAACCACTGCCTTAAGAGAGTTTGAGGCCAAGGTATGTGCTCAAATTTTGTATGGTGTAGAAATATGGAAATGGACTGATCCCATGGGATTGGAATGATCCAAAACAAGTGTTTGAGGAAGATTCTTGGTCTCCCAAATAATACCTCAGCTGCTGTTCTTAGAGCCAAGACAGGCATGAATTCTATTGTCTAAAGTACAATACCAATTTTTGACTTCACATTCATAGTATGCATCCACAACATTTGCCAAGGCTATGCTTAGAGGAACAGCTCAGTAGGGCTTTTTCACATAAACTTCCTTGGTTAGAGTATATTCAAAACTATTTGCATTCTCTAGGCCTCAGAATTGGAAAAGATTAGACTTGAAATTTAAAAATGTGAAATCCCTAATCAAATTGAGATTAGACTATAGTAAAAAGCAATTAGACATGGCAGTTCTTTCCATTACAAAGATGTCTCCTTGGTTTCCTCTTGTTAAAAAGATTCTATTTAGACAGCTTGTCCAATAGCAAGTTATGGACAGTCTTTACAGCTCTGTTTTCAATCTATGCAGACAGCTTACTTAGAAGGCAGCCATACTGGCATTGAGAAATGTAACCGCCTCTCTCCACGTGGCTCTGGGCAGGCAGAAGACCTACCCCATTATATTGTAATTTGTATTGCCACTTGAGGTCAAAATGGCTGTCCCTGGTTTTGGTATCAGATGCCTTTTTCCTATGACCGCTCAGAAAATAAAAGGTTTATTAGGAACTGACCATGCATCTGATCTGAGCAGTTGCTGTACTTACATGGTCAGTCACTAGACTGAGGGAAAAGGCAAATGACACAGTGATTATATATGCTTTAATTGGTTTTATGTTAATTTGTATTTATATGTATTAATATTGTAAAAAAAATAAGTTTTATTGTAATATAGCTTGGTTTTGGCACATTGGCCTACGGTTAAGTCATTATTAATAAACTTGACTCATTAGATACACATATATAATATTTAAAATTAAGTATGTATGCGCCAAATAATCCAAACTGTCACTCAAGTCAACATTAACTGTCTGATTTCTTACATATGCCACGGCAGAGATAAGCCCTGAGAAGCAATTCAAAGGACAAGAGCGTAGTGGCCTTGCCAGTCATTCCAGAATAGGTCTTCCATTCCTAAGGGGCAGCACGGAAGAAGGTGCAGAAAGGTTTCGTGTAAAAAACAAACAAACAAAAAAACAACAACTTGTGAATGAGGTCAACATTGTTGGCTGAGTGGAGAAGATGGTGGAGGAAGGTGTAAAACTAAAACAGACCACTTGGCAGGGACAGAATTGTGAAAGGTGAGCACAGGTAGCTTGATCTTTATGCAGTAAGACAGGAAGAGCAGTGGAGGGATTCAAATACAAGCTACGTGAGCAGAGCAGCAAGCAATGAAGGAGATCTTAATAGCTCTATTCTAAGGGTGTCAGGCAGTTTGGAAAGGAGGAGGTTGTAATCACAAAGATGGGAGAGGAGGACAAATTGGATGACGTGATTTGCCTATTGCCTGTCAAAGAACAAGGATAGATTTTAGAAAGATGATGGAGGAAGAAGTGGGAGGTTGTGGACATGCCCTAAATATCCCAGGCTAACAGAGAGGGAAAAATTAAGAGGACAGACAAGTTGTAGGCTTGAGTGGCTGCAAAGTTGTTGCTAGTATAAAAACAATGACAGAAAATGTGGAGAGTGAAAAGGGGTTGGAACAAAAGATCAGGAGTTCTCTTCCGGCTAAGTTACATTTTAGTTGACACTCAGACATCCATGAGGAGATGTCGGGAAATTAATCTGTTCTCAACTGATAAAAATTTTGTTAAAACAATCAAATTAACGTATTATAAGAACCAGACTTTGTAATCCCTTAACATGCTGATTTAACTCTAAAAATTTTAGCTATATTCTTACATTATTTTTATCCAACACAACAGACAAGATGTTGCGCATCTTATAAAAGACAAACTGAAAATGACTTTCTAAAGAGCAAACTAGAGTAAGTGAATGTGTCGTTTGGATCTGGATGCGCCAAATTCAAAAAAGGACTTAGGTGCCTAACTCCCACTTTAAGCAGCTAAATCCAGCATGTAGGCTTCACTGGCATTCACAAAATCCTTGCTCAGCTGCCACCTAACTCTGGAAGCACCTAAATTCCCTAAGTGCTTTAATTTTTGTTATAAAAGTCCCCTAGGATCCTAAATCTGACTGGGCACATGCACTGCTGCCTCAGGCAGGTGTCTGGACACCTATCTCCTGTCTAAGCCCCAGGTCAATTCTCCAACTACTAGGCGTTGCCCTGCTTATCTTGGCCCAATCTGCAGGGCCCAATCTGGTAAATGTGCTCAGAGCCTAGCTCCACACACAACAGCCATGGAGCCTCCCTGACCCGATGACTCGTTAATTTATGCACAATGGAGCAGCTTCAACAGCACATTGACACAGCCCTGCCCTAGTCTGGTGGTTAGGGCATACACCTGAGAGGTAGAGACCTATGTTCAAATCCCTTCTCCTCCTCATGCAGAGGGGGGGAATTGAACCAAGACCTCCTGCATCCTAGGTGAGTTCCCTAACCAGTGAGCTAAAGGTTATAAGTAAAGTGTTTCTCTTCTGGCCAGAGATGACAACTCTTGAGCGTGGGAGGGCGGGACACAAGTTAAAGATTCTGGAAGGCATGTGACCTCATCATGCATCACCTCTGGGCTGAGGAGCAGCAACAGAGCCAGGAGTGCCAGGGCAACTGCAAGCAAGCGCCTCAAGGAGCATCTCACGGCAGCTAGACTCTGTGGACAGAGGCCAGCTCTTTGGGCATCACCAGCCACTGCTGGGCTCCTTCAGGGAGAGGCAAGAGCACCTTAGGGGTGCAGCTTGGAGCTCTGCCATCTGCCCTGCCTAAGGAGCGCCTGGTTATGCAGGGGCAGCCAGCTAGCACCCCGGCTCCACAGTACAGAGAGCCTGGCTCCCACCAGCTTCCAATCTGCTGGTTCCTGGCAGGAGGCAACGGTTTTCAGACTGTGAAAACCTCTGAGATAAATAGAAGGCATAAATCAAGGCAGGACGGAGGACACAACCTCATCTGCCCTCCCTTCTCCCCCACTCATCTCTGCCTCTGGCTGTTTTATGTGGAGTTAGGCATACACTTCTGCCTTTCTTGCATAGACAGCCTAGACACTTGACTCCAGGACAGTAGATGCCAGCTGTGAATCCCAAGCAGAGATAGGTGCCTAACTCCCTTTGAGGGGCAGAACTTAGGACACACACCCCTCCTCCATACTTGCTCTTGGCTAGGCTTTGGTGGCTCTCCACCTAGTGTGCTAGCTTTTGTGGATTCCATTCTTGAGTTCTCATTCATTGTATAGGGAGCTTAACTCAAGGTTTGTGTATTCCTTTGGCTGGCAGTGGACCTAAAAGTAAGGTACTGCAATGCTGAGTCTCGCAGCACCTAAGTCCCCTCTGCGACTGTAGCCCAACCTGTGGAAACTATGATCACAACCTGCCGCACATTTTGCGATCTGCAATTGACCGAATTCTTGGTTTTACTTTTTGTAGTGGCATGTAGCACAGAAACTGCTCTATTACAGCATTCTGTTGGACAACACACTACATGAAGCTTTAATATTGTTTGCCTTTGAAAAATCTACATATTTTATTTGACTATCTGCTGAATTACAGTATTGTATATTAACTTTACAGTCATTGCATGTTCATACCTTGTTATAACTTTGTTCTTTCCTGTATCTAAAGGAGTAAAGAATCTCTTTTGTAATTAAATTAAAGCAAGTGTGAAGGACATTTGCATTTAAGCATGAAAGTGCAAGCGCTATTGTCTAGACTTTCCAGGAGGAGCTAATAGATATGCACAGTCAGAGCAGGCTAAAACCGGAAAGACTACTGAAAGGGTGTGCTCCTCTGGAAAAGGCTGCAATTACCAGATACATAGATAAACTCAGTATGTGGGAAAGAGCCAACGCTGCTTTTGCAAAGGGAAATCATGCCTCACCAATCTATTAGAATTCTTTGGGAAGTGGGGGTCAACAAGCATGTGGACAAGGATGACAGAGTCAATATAGCATACTTGGACTTTCAGAAAGACTTTGACAAGGTCCCTCACCAAAGGCTCTTAACCAAAGTAAGCTGTCATGGGATAAGAAGGAGGGTTCTCTCTTGGATCAGTAACTGTCTAAAAGATAGGAAACGAAGGGTGGGAATAAATAGTCCATTTTCGGAATGGAGAGGGGAAAATAGCAGTGCCCCCCAGGGATCTGTACTGGGACCAGTGCTATTCAACATATTCATAAATTATCTGGAAAAAAAAGGAGGGGGAAGGGGGGGTAACAGGGATGTGGCAAAGTTTGCAGATGATACAAAATTACTCAATATAGTTACGTCCAAAGCTGACTGCTAAGAGTTACAAAGAGATCTCACTAAACTGGATGATTAGGCAACATCATAGCAGATGAAATTCAATGTTGATCAGTGCAAAGTCATACACATTTGAGACTATAATCTCGACTATATATACACACAAAATGACGGGGTCTAAATTAGCTGTTACCTCTCAAGAAAGATCTTGGAGTCATTGTGAATAGTTCTCTGAAAACTGCCCAATGTGCAGCAGTTAAAAAAGCTAACAAGGTTAGGAGCCATTAAGAAAAGGATAGATAATAAAATAATACCACTACATAAATGTGTGGTATACCCACAACTTGAATACAGCATGCAGATCTGGTCGTCCCATCCCCAAAAAAGATATTAGAATTGGAAAAGGTACAGAGAAGGGCAACAAAATTATTTGGGGGTATAGAACAGGCTCTGTACAGAAAGATTAAAAAGGCTGGACCTGTTCAGTTTAGAATGACTGAGGGGGGATATTCTAGTGGTCTATAAAATTATGGTACAGAGAAAGCGAATAGGGATGTATTATTTGCCCCTTCATACAACACAAAAACCAGGGGTCACCCAATGAAAAATTAATAGGCAGCAGGTTTAACACAAGCATAAAGAAGTACTTTTTAACACAATGCAGTCAGCCTGCAGAGCTCATTGCCAGGGGATGTTGTGAAGGCCAAAAGTATAACAGCGTTCAAGAAACCATGGAGGATAGGTCCAATCAATGGCTATTAGCCCCCTAGCTCCAGGTATCTCTAAACCTCCGATTGCCAGAAGCTGGGACTGGATGACAGGGGATGGATCACCTGACAATTGCCCTGGTTCTGGCCATCCTCTCTGGGGCACCTGGCACTGGCCACTGTTGGAAGACAGGATACTAAGCTAGATGGACCACAGGTCTCACCCATGTCATTCTTATGTTCTTAATGTCATCGGCTTCTTTATGACAAAAGCTGTAGTCCAGTGGTCCCCAAACTTTTTACCTCACGCCCCTCCTTACCCCTATCTGGGGCCAGGAGCAGGGTTGTCACTCCAGGAGTGTGGGGGGGGAACAGAGACAGGGTTAAGGGAGTTGAGGATGGGGCCACAGCTGGGGGTGGAAGCGGAGCCAAGGCTGGGGGCTGAGGCCAGCAGCCGGGACCCCAGACACGGGGCTGACGGCCACGGCCAGGAGCAGAGCTGGATGGCACTCCCGCCCCTCCCCCATGGGGACTTGCCCAGGACCCACCCATGTCTCCCAAATGTTCCTTGGAACCCCACTAGAGAGGTGTGCCTTACCGTTTGGGGACCTCTGCTGTAGTCAATAATAATGAGCCAGATTCCCTCCCATGGTAAAAACCAGGGGAGAAAATCTTTGAGGGTTCCATTGCAGAGGTCTCCCCACCTTCCCTTTATTGTCCTATCATGCAAACTGGGTTTGCTCACATGGGAGCACCCAAGCATTGCAGATCCTCTAGGATCATGAAAGCCAAGGACATCCACTTGGATGCTCCATGCCTCCATACCAACGCCAGACCCTGGCATCCTAACCTAAAGCAAATGCCACCTGGTCCCTTGCAGCACAGCTACACCCATTCTATCATGGATGCCCCCTCGCTGCAGCTCTCCCAAGGACCCAGTATGGGGGATTCTTCAGGAAAGGTAATCCAATCTCAGGCACACAAGTTTGAATATTTTTGCTAATAAGTTTAATCAAAAAAATTGCCCTGTTGGTCCTGTTCCTGTTGATGTTCATGGGAGTTTTGTTACTGACGTGAGTAGGAATAGAATCCAGCCGACTCCTTGTAGTTAAGTTATGTTAAAAGGAAGGCCTTTTCCCTCCCTACAGGAGGGTGCCTTCTAGTAATCAGTAGAACCCCGTCACCCCATATTTTAAGCCATGGTAAGATATATATAAAATAAATGGTTCACACCTCGTTCAAATTTCAGTCGCTGGTATAACTGAAACTGATCAACAGGTACCAAACAGGCAATCTGAAATGAAACATAATAGAAGAAATGTTAGGAAAAGAAAAAAAAGCCAGCCAGCCCCGTATGCCTGCTCTTTTGAGTCTCATCTCAACCAACCTTCCTTTACTAGTCCCCCCCCCCATTCTCCTCAATCCCTTCCTTCTCCAGAGGTAAGTCTAGGTAATTCCAGACCATCTGTATTTCAGGTCACACATTCCAGTAACTTAGTCCCTATTTTTATTATCCTTCACAAGAAATATAGTTCTTCATGGGTACTTTATTTACTTCTAGCTTCCCCATGTATTTCATGTGGATTTATTATTAATGAAAGGTGATAGATTGACAGCCCTGTTTTATTTATGTACAGAAGTACAACAATGAAAGCTTCCCTCTGCCAGTGTCCTTCAGTCTTGGTGACAGGAGTCACCTCTAGGGTACTGAGAGGGGAGTTTAGTCTCCCTTTGTCGTCATTTTGGCTAAGTTTGATGACAACAATGTTGCTGGATTTTGTGATGTGCACCCTTGTCCACTGTGAACTGGACTGAAATTACCAACTCATTTCATATAGCCAACTCGTTTCACATAGACATTAGCTGGCATGTCTGAGTCACTACCAACCATGGCTGGATTTGAACTGGTGACATAGAGGTGAAGGACTGTATCCTCCATTATCTACCCTATAAAGGCATTCAGTCACCCTAATTTTTTTAATATTATTAGCCAGAGCCTCATCTGGTGCAAGTCAGCATGGTTCATTTGAGTCAATGAAGTTACATTGATTTATACCAGCTGAGGATATGGCCCTTTGGATCTTAGATTTTGAACCCATCACCTATATTTATCCATCACTGTAAATAGTCTTCCATCATTCTGAAAAACTGTATTATTCCACCTCAGTCTCTTCTCTTTTCTCCTGAGAATAAACCCACCTTCCTTAATTTTCCTGTTAAATTAGGACCTGATTTCTGTGGTGCCTCAACTCCCACTGACACAAATGAACAGCTTCAGAGGGAGTTGAGGGCTCTCTGCACTTCACATGAGGCCCTACAGCATTACACCCCCAGAATCTAGCCCTCTCCCGTCCTCACTGAAGCAGTAACAACTCTTGGTTGCCTTGCCCTCAGTTGCACCAGTATGAAAAGTATTAGAATACAGACAAAAATACAATACAAGTTATCCTGCTTGTAATTTGGATTGTTTTTGCCACTGGGAAGGAGCAAAAAATGTGTTCATTTGTACATACTCATTTTATTCAAGGTACAAAAATTAATCAGTCTGGAATATAAAGTTGCATTTCAAAGGCAGATGTTTGGATCACTTATTTGATCTAACCCATGTTTTACAAAAAATAATGCCACTGACATCAGGATTTAAGTGTTTTAAAGATGCTTAAAAGATTTATAACTGAGGAAATCAAAGGATTATGTCAGACTTAGAAACATTAGCAAGTTTTTACAGGACACATTCTTAGCTTAATCAGTCAGAGTCTTAAGGTTCAAAATATTTTTTCTTTCTAATTCAGAGATTGAACAGAAATTACTATACACTGTCTTTTCAAGGGACAAACCTCTTTCCTCTGACAGCTCTCTAGGGTAATACGAGCTTCAAGACATTTTTCATCTGTTCATTAAAAATTAGTTGAAACATTCTTAGAAACACAACAGTAATCAAACTTTAAAAAAAAAAAAGGAGCTGAGGAATTTCAGTAAAGAATGAAACCAAAGAGTGAAAAAAGAAAGGTGTAATTTCAGCATTGTCCAGATTCCTCCTGGTTGCCTTGAAATCCGAACAGAGTTTGGAGAAAGTAAGCGTTAGTCCAGCTGTTCCTTTCTAGTCATTCAGGCTCTGACAGCTACTGTATTTTAAAATGTGTGGCATCACTAATGCATTAATTGGTGATTCCTAAGCATGGCCTTTACTACTCTAGCACTGAGGATTTTTGACAAATAGTTTGAGTGTGCAATTTTAATCGAGGTTGGGATTTTCAAATGCATTCAACATTGGCTTAACGCTGCTTCTGTTGAAATCAATGAGAATTTTACCACTGATTTCAGCTGGAGCAGAGTTAAATCAAAGACTAGAGCTGACTGTTTAAATATATGCACTCACAAACACAGCCTTCCATCTAATCAGCCCCTCTTTTCCTACCTAACCTCTCCATGGCTCAGAACCACCTCCCTCAGCTCTGAAATCTCTCTCTTCCATCACTTCCCAGTTCAGAACTCCTACTAGCACACCCCGTACACATAAGCCCAGTGGTGAGCTGGAGCCGGTTCGCACCGCTTCGCTAGAACCGGTTGTTAAATTTAGAAGCCCTTTTAGAACCGGTTGTTCCACAAGGGACAACCGGTTCTAAAAGGACTTCTAAATTTAACCAGCCAAAAGTGGCCCCTTAGGCACCGACTGAACCCGTTGTTAAGATTTTGGCAGCTCTTCACTGCATAAATCCTTCAGGACTTTGAAAACTCATCTCTAGGCTTAGAATCCTTCAGATCTTAGGTACTAATATGACCCCTGTTGTCACAGTATCTGAGCATCTCACAGTCTTTTACTGTATTTGTCCTCAATACACCCTGGGAAGGTAGGAAAGACATGAACTGCTACAGCCTGAGCTAAAGAACCATGGCTAACCCGTCCCCCACATCTCTGATATCTACCACCACTAGGCTCATAAATTGCTGGTCCTGGAGAAGTAGGAGCAGAGGTAACCGGGACAGATGATGACTTCAGGGAATGTATTCAGGGAGCCCCATATTCTGCCTCTATGGAGTTAATGGGAAATAGCCCCATACAAGCCTGTAATCCTGGTTTTGTGCCTCCTCCCTCTGCTGTCTGCAGTCTATATGCTGCAGGGGTTTCCAGGATTGCAGGTCTAGAACACACCAGTGGCAACGCAGGGAGGGTTCTGCTTATTCCAGGGACTGGAGCAGTATTAGCTCTACCAGGAGTCCCAGAAGATGGTATTGCATCAGCTACACAACTCAATATCTACAGTGTGGCTGGTAGGGATGGCAATATTTGAGGGGATTATCCCTACTAGTTTTAAAGGCCAGCTGCCCCCTGTTCACAAGAACCTCTGAACAAAAACAAAAAAAAGCTGTTTTAATAGCTCCACTTAAAGTTAATAAATATACAGTGAAGTGCACAATAGGCCAAAGTTCATTGTAGACTTTACTCCTTCCATGTAATACATAAATATTTGCTCTTTTGAAAAAAAAAAATCCTAACTCTGAGAAGAAAATGTGTTAAAACTTTAATAGATACTATAGTTAAAAGGTTCATCGTGTAGAAAATAGGAAGTACAAGAAATTTCTTTATAGAGTAAATACAGAGAAAAATTGCAATGTGGGCCTGATCCTATTGGTTTCAATGGATTTGACTCATGCCCTATGTTATAAGAGTGGAAGAGAGAAATCTTGTAGCTACATTATGGGTTAAGGAGTCAGAAAGCCTGAGTTCCATTTCCAGCTCTGTTACTGGCTCATTCAGATCTTGGGCAACTCATGTAACCTCTACCAGTTTTGCCATCTTTAAAATGGAGATAACATTTTCTCAGGAGTCTTGTGAGACTCGGTGCATTTAAATGAAATGTGATACAGAAGTACAAAATAAAAAAGTATCCGCATTGGAAATTTCCATACATAAGAAAAATTCACTCTACTTTGCAACCAAAAACATAATCCTATTGGTTATGTAAACAGGGCTGGATCCTCAGCTGTGACTAAGATACATTTAACGGGCAGGGAAGTAGCAAGGATGTCTTTATGTCTACTTTATGACACCCTGACCCTGGGGCTGGTGAGTCCCAGCCCAGCCCTTCAGATAACTTAATTACATCCAGCTGACTAGTTCAATGGGCCTTTCTAGCAACTGGGGACTGCAGGATTGGCCTGGAAAGCGGGTGGCATACAGCTAATTCCCCATTCCATGGAAATCCTCACTCAGACAGACCCACCAAGTTTCTGGCTCCTTTGAACCACAAAGTTGGCAAAAATAGGACCAAGGATCTATCCCACAATTTCCCCAGATTTCCAGGTGCCTTTAAGAAACACCCAAATAGATTATTTTAAGAAATATCATCATTGCTGGTGTATATGACACCTTAATAGCTGCTAGTGCTGTGAATTAAAAAAAAAAAAGAGAGTGATGAAATCATAATTATTTATTTTCAGCCCTTGGCACTTCATAGGGAAATAAAAGTGGCACATCCCTGACACAAGATGTTTTTAATCTCAGTTACATTTAATAAAGCAAAGATGACAAGCATTGGATGGGATCATAGTGAGATTAAATGTTTGTCTCCACCTATCCTGGCATTTTTTCAAGCCAACTTTTAACAGCTCTCTTACATGTCTGTTACATTTCTACCCCCCACTCTCCCAATAATCCCATCCACTATATCCACACACCCAGAGCTTCCAAACCCATTGGGAATCAGGGTTCGGAATCAAAGCTGTAACAAGTCTGATTAAAAAGTGACAAAGAAGGAGAGCAGGTATGTGACAGAAAGGAAAATACCAAAGCTTGTTCCAGGCTAAGAAATTGTCCAATTTAAGGAGGCTGGTTGACAAATGCCAAAGGAAATATTTCAGAGCTGTTTTTAATTACGTTAAAGGTCTAGTGAAAAATGTACATGGAGAAGAGGACAAATGCTCTTCTCCTCTGAAAAGCTGTCAAGCATTACATTTGAGATTTATCATACATTTTGGCTTTTAAATAAGTTTTAGATTTTGTACACATTAGGCACTTATACAATACTGTTATAAAAATATAACTGTAGTTGGAATAGCGCCTTTCTCACAAAGCAGAAAGATTTATAGGAAATCCCAGTAAGCATATGGAGATGCTGTAACTCAAAACGCTCAGTGACGCCCTTGCACAGTGTCCAACAATAGGATTCTTAATGAGTTCTATAAAGGTTACAGTAACTGGGAGACACTGTAGGTCCCTGAGGCAAAGAAACAAAGAAAGGAGGATGAAAGGAATGAGGTTCAATGCACACAAGGCTAGACTGTCCATTTTTTTACAGCCCTCAGTACAGGGTAGCATATGGAAGCAGCTAGGAATTAGTCCTTTCTTGGGCCCTCCCCCACTTGCCCACCCACTACTCCAGTGGCCAGCACATGGGAGGTGGCAGAGTCAAAAAGCTCCATCTACTCTCCCAGATGCATCAGAGATGCACCAGAGAGGGAGCGTACTGGACACACAGCCGCTGCTTAAATCCTCATGCTTGCAATGGAACTCAGGGAGGTCACAGAGGGGAATGGATCTTACATCCATTTATGTCCCTCAGCAGCCATGTGGACCATGCCATAATCTTGCCCATAGAGAGGGAGGTTCCTCACAACAGATGATGTTCTAGTAAAATGGATGTTTAAATAAGTGAGACCACCACAAACACCGTGAACCAGGCTACCACAGGGAGCTGCACCAGCCAGTAACCTCCTCTGCCAAAACCCCTAAATCCATGCCTGGAGGCAGCATATGTAAGCAGGGGAATGGTCCAGCTATTGTGGGGGGAACTTTCTTGGCTTCTGCATTACAACGGTGAAGTGAGCAAGCGAAAGGATCCGAGTCCTCGCTCCCCCTTCCTTTACCCAGAGGCCTCCCTGTCTCTGAGGACTCCCCTTCCATTCTCCGGCCTGGCAGAGTCCTTGCAACCCCAACAAGGCTGGGCCCAGGATATCTGGGGGGCTTGACCCCAAAACCTGCTGTGGTCACCTAGGACAGGGGCTAGGGTGTCCCCACTCCAGAGTACTCTCCGCACTGGGCACTTCCCTGACCCACTGATCATTACATACAATTTAAAGCAAATACAAGTTGTTTAATCAACAATTAATTTAAAAAAGAATAAAGAAAAATGGGAAAGGTTTAAGGAAATCACCACCCCACTCAGTGGCAGGGAACATCACAAACAGTGTCTCTGGAATGTCGGGGCAATTCACAGTCTGTTCCTTGTAGGTCCCAGGCCTTCTTCTCAGGCCCTGGCTGTGCTGCAGGGATGCTGCATGTTGGACACTTGCTCTGGTGGTGGCCACACACCTCCAGGCTTTGGGTGGTGGGACCCTTCTTCCCAGTGTCAGCCCCCCCATTGTGTTAAGATCCCCCTCCCAGTCTGGCCTGCAACCACCCTTGGCTGCAGGTGTCTTTCTGCGCTGAGCCCTTTGCCCAGGGTCCCCCCTTGCTCATCGCACCTGGGTCTGTGGCTGCAGCTTTGCTCCTAGCACAGGGTCTGCTCTCCCTGGGCTGCTTCTGTGACTCTGCTCCCAACTCTGACCTGCTTCCTAGGCTGCTTTTCTGGCCCCTCTGGATCTGGCACAGCTCCACTCCCCAGATCAGCTGGGTCCCCTGCTCTCTCCTTAGCTCAGCCCCACTCTGTCTGACCCAGCCTGCCCGCCCTGTCATTCAGGCTGACCTGGACCATTGACCTCTCCCCATTGTTCCTGGGGACTATCAGTCTCAGGGTCCTGATTTCCCATCGACCCTTCCCCTTTTAATCCTGGGAGCTAGCCAACCAAAACACCCCCACTGAATGTTAGTAAGGGGCAACAGTCCTGTAACCGGGCACAGACTCACTGGCGGCCCCTCATGCTGGTCGTCTCAGGGAATTAGTGTTCCAGCCTCCGGAACGCCCTCTTCAGGCCGGTGTCTTGCCTCGCTGCTGCTGGCTCCCGTGTCCCTCCCAGGACCCCACTGCCCCTTTCACTGGGTGCTGCCCCCTGGTAGTACCCCACAGTTCTGGGTCTCCCCCTCCCAGGGGAACCCCACCACCCACTATCCCTACCTCACCTCAGTCGTAGGCTCCTGCTAGTCACCAGCTGGCCCCCGCGCCCTGGGGCAGACTGCAGTATGAGCCACTCAACACCGGCAAGGTTGGGTTTGGACCTGCTGCCTCTGCCTACCCATGGCTGCCCCTGCAATCCCTATACCTAATTGGCCTTCCCAGGCCTGCAGCCTGGGGCTTTCCTAGGCCAGAGCCCACAACTCCCTTGGCCTTTCCCCAGCCCTGCTCCAAACTAGGTCCTCTATTCAGGTCTCTGCAGTCAGGTCCCTCCTCTCAGAGCAAGCGAGCGCGTGCATGCTCTCTGCTCCTGGCTTTTATAAGGCCCGCCGGGTCTTTTGGGGCATGGCCCCCAGCTGTGGATGCTCTGCCAATCAGCCCAGCTCTTCCCCTGCCCCAGCCCTCTCCCAGGGTTATCTTAAACCCCTCTGGGCCCAAGCGGGTGTCCACCTCGCTACAAGTCCCCTTACACATATACTTTTGTATATGAGAAAAGTTCAAAATCATTCCTCATAGCCTTCCAACCTGCAGACGTCACTTCTACAGAGAATTCACCTAAAAAGGTCACACCTTAAATATTTAAAAGCACAAATTGTATGGCCCTTGCATTTATAGCAGAACGTTATTGACACCACAGCAACAGGAAACACTTTGATAAGTCAAGACCAAACAACGTAGTTGGGTTGGGTTTTCATGGGCAGAGGGAGGTTTCAGTTTCCTCAGCATCGGAGACTAACCTCACTCCTCCCGCCACCAGATACAGTGTTCACTAGTTTCATCATAAAATATTTATCTTCACCATTAAGGAGCTCGCTCATCTCAAATAGGACTTGCTAACTTCGCGTTTATTGGAAGCGCCAGTGGATGACAAAGAGGAAAATAAAATAATTTGGATCCTGGAAAACAAAGATCTGATGGCAGTGGATCCCTACCTTCTTACACTTCACTTCTGGTGAATGAAGAAGCAGTTTTCAAATTAAAAAGAAAGAAAATAATTAACCTTTTTTAAATGCATGCTAATTGGATTTTTGCCCAAATAAGAACTGATATACAATCAGTAAGAACTTTAAAGTTTTGGGCCAATGTTACTTAAAAAAAAAAAAAAAAAGAAAAAAACACCACACCATTCAGACCATCCCTGCATCTCTTTATAAGATAGATGATGGGCCTGAGTCAGCTCTCAGTTATACTGGTGTCTATCATGTAAATCAGAAGTAACTCTACTGAAATCAATGGAGTGACTGTGGTGCAAAACAAGAGAGAGGAGAGTCAGGCCAGATTTATATTTATGCCTGCAATGAAAACAGGACATTTACAGATCTAAATCGTATACACATTAGGCCTATAGATACCAAGTGCTACACACTTCATACTATATAGGAATCAGAAGTAACAGACAAATCATGAACAGAGAGTCTCACACTGTAGGCTGTGGACTAATTGTGGCCAGTTGACCATTCGCTGGCAGTCTGTGGAGAGCTAGCTGGTCATATGATGCTGGCTCTCCTCCTTGTTTCAGCTGCTAAACTGCATTAAAAGACAGCTAATGATGCCATAAGTACTTTCCTAATATTACTTTTCAACATAAGTGATTGCTTTAGCTGGCAGAGGAATGCTACATGAGGACAAATGGAAGAGAAGGCAGCAGGGCTGGGAGAGGAGAGGGACAGTCCCTCGGACACTCTAGTTGGAGAGCTCCTGCACTAGAAAATATAGGCCTTGCCTGCACTGGGGATTTGCTCCGATTCTGTGATCAGCACCATCAGAATTTACCTTTATTTGAAACTGGAGTAAGCTGCACAAATGCAAACTGTGGCTTATGTCTACACTGGAGGTTGTGCACTAATGCAGTTCAGTCACTCACTGACTCAGGGCAAATCCCCAGCATAGTCAAGGCCATCCAGTATGGGACAATTCTGCATCAGCATAGAGAAGAACTGGATAACATACTAGGTCCTTTCCATCTCTAACACCTATGAATCCAATTCAAAATTGGTTCTTAAAGAATAAAACTTCTTGTTTGAGAAGATAACTGGTTTGCTTTTTAAAATGCTTTTTATCTTGAAACAGACCCTTCCTTCATCAAATATTGCCTTTTCATACATGTATGCTTTTAAAATGACTACACTATGAACAACTGTTGATTTAACACAATACCCAGGATTTGACCTAGGATGAGAGCTTGTAGAAAATTTTTCAACAGAACATTATTCTATTCTGTCAGAAAGTGCCATTTCATCAAAGTCAGAACTTGATGAGAGACTGTTGATTTACATGAAATTTCATTGGGGGGAGGGACTTTTTAAAAGCAGTTAAATAAGGTCAAAACTAAACATCAATTTTTTTTATTTTGAAATGACATTTCAAAGTTTTTTAGAAAGTCAGAATGAAGTACTTCCATGTTATTGAATCAGAATGTTCCAAGCAACCCAAAACAAAAAACTTTAAAATTTTGTTTTGCAGAAAAATTCAAGTTTCCAAATCAAAAACAAAACTCAAATGTCTGACATTTTTCATGGATAAAAATTCCTGTTCCAGCACAGATCTACCTACGACATACCTTATGATAAAATATGGCCAAATATTTATATACTTTATGTCGTGGCTAAAATTGGTTATTTGGCTAATAAAATTGAAGTTGTTTTTTCCAGAGCACCAGTTCCACCACCACTACCACAACCACCGTTATACCAATGAGAGCAGAGAGCAAGCTGCCTAAAAGTAACATTTCAAATTGCAAGCATCCTGCTTGCTGACTATACTATGACAACATACTTAAATAGCCATCAGGATTATCCTTTGGATTCCATGGCCTGTAATTCCAGGCAGCCGATGGCCTTCTTGCGTGATAAACTACAGGCAAAACTTTGAACAATCTTTTTAAGTATTCATCCAGAGTAACAATTCACATAACACTATTTATCTTGAAAAATGGATTTACTTCCAATCCATTTTGGATTTAGTATCCCTAGCCCATCAGCAAAACAGTGCTTGCTATAATTTCTATAAACTGCGTACTTCCCATGCCACTTAGGCTGGAATAAATAAAAATCACTCTCTTGGAAATTTGAACATTTTTGTCAGCATATCAATTAGCTGTAAACCTTATATTGACGTCAACACTTTGGAAAGCAGTTAATACTGAGGATTATTAGATGAATTTCCAGATTTGGGGCAACAGAGGATGCTGTGTCAGAGAAGAAATAAGACTTTTGGTCAAAAGGTGGGCAGGGATAGATCTGTAATGAATCCTCACGGCTACACCTCTTTCCTGTATGAAAACTACTCTTCCCGATTTCCTCCCAATGAGCTCCATTTCACCCTACATCTAATTCCCCAACACCTTCCTCAGGCTGGGAGCAAGCAGTACATTCTACCCAAACATACCTGAAACGCTCAGCTGTGCTTTTAAAAAAAAACAAAACAAAACAAAACCACCACAGACATGTTCCTATTTTCATTTGTTTTTTTAAGCTAGTATGGTACATATACAGTCCTTGAGCAACCAGTAATGCAACATTGTTTAACGCTTTACTAGAATACAACGTTTAGCTTTTTCCAGAATAGAAAGCAACAAAACACAGAGCATAGGCTTCAGAATGCAGCTCAGAACAAAGATTAAGCCTGTAAATGCATCTAAAAATTCAGTTACACATCCTGGAGAGTTTTACTGAAATATAAAACATATCTTATTTATACTGAAAAACAGAATAGGCTATGGAGTGGAATAATAGAGATGCTGCACACCAAGAAGATAAAGTACCTTGATAGAGGGGTGTGGGACACATTCATAACACTAGCCTACACTTGCCAAGTTATATCTTGCTTTATGTAGTCCTTCCATTTCATGAGCATTCGGCGCTTCAGTCAACGCTTATTGAAGTCAATGGAAAGACTCCCATCAGTTTTTCAGTTGGCTTTGGAAAGGGTCCTAAATTCACCCCATGACCGTGTATATAATAAAAGGTGGGGGTAGAGGGGTTAATTGTTAGCTAACAACTAGAAATCTTACTTGGCCTCTAGTGTAGATAAAGTTTAACGTGTTTAAAACCAGGTTAGAGTATTGTGAGGTTAAACCTGTGTTTAGATTAGGTATCAAATGTCCACTAACATGATTGGTTTAAATCCTTTTTCCTGGTTTAGACAAAGTCTATTCAAGTGTTCAATAAAATTGAAACGTTGGTTGTTTTCATTTGTCTTTTATTGGTGCTTTTAAAGGAGCATATACTCAAATGAGAAATAAATCATATGGAGGTCTATTCCACCAAATGGCAGAGAGGGTGTGGCCAACTGAGTCACATGGTCTCACGTAATGAAGTTATGTCAGGATTGAGTCTTTATAGGCAAAAGTTGGAGATCAACTATCTCATGAATTCACAAAGTAGATTATAACGTTATCATTTTTCTGCCTGAAATGGGAACTTGCATTTTAGATCCTGTATTGAATCATGTATGTTTAATTAATATTTCCATGCCAAACATCTTCAATATTCTTGTTTGTACAATGCCCTTGTACTGTCATCTATTTAAATACATAGCATGCAATTTGGAATAAAAGCATTCTATACTATCCAAATTGTAAAGGTTCGGACTCACCCCTGTAATGCCTCCTGCTGGTCATTGGGGAAATTAGCTCTTTCCAGCACCGAGCGCCCTCTGCAGAGCAGTGATCCGCACACTCTGGTCCCCCATGTCCCCCACAGACCCTGGTGCCCCTTTCTCTGGGGTTCTGCCCCCTGGCAGTACCCCCACACTCTTCCTTTGGGTCTCCCCTTCTTGGGGAACCCCAACCCACTAGCCCCACCTTGCCTCTGTCTGGGCTACTGCCAGTCATCAAAAAGCCCCTGCTCCCTGGGGCAGACTGCAGTGTAAAGGCCACTCATCATAGGCAAGGGGGTTCAGACCTGTTGCCTTCCTCTGCCTCCCAGTACCTCTGTGGGCCTTGGACCAGGCCTTACAGCCTGGGGAATTGCCAGCCTGGAGCACCCCCGCTCAGCCTGTTTCCTCCCCAGCACTGCACCGCCCTCAGTACCCTGACAGGCAGGCAGGCCCTGCTCTCTCCCAGCCTGGAGAGAGACTCCTTAGGCCTCTGGCTCACAGTCTTTTTATACAGGCCTGCTAGGGCCTGATGGGGCATGGCCCAGCTGCAGCTGCTTCCCCAATAAGCCATCCTTAGCCACAGCCCTCTCCAGGACTGCTTTTAACCCCTTCTATTTTAGGAGCGGGGTAGCCACCCCACTACTCAAATTAACTATTTTTTATTTTTTTAAAAGTTTAAGTGGTGCAGTCCTGTAGACGAGAAAGAGAAACAGAAATAAAAGGTTCCACATATAACCGACAAGTTTTACAAAATAACCTTTTAGATCACTAAAGATAACAGGAGAATGGTTTTACTATTTTCTGCTATCTGTTGTGAACTATTTTTCATAGTAAAAAAGATATATTCAATGAAACCCATAAAACATTTCATTTTAAACAGACTTTTAAAATGCAAAAGGCTCATTTTTCTAGTAGCAATAGGGAGTTTCAGAACATTCTTTCATTCATGGGTCATTAATGCACTTCTTGGGTTGTGTAGTCACTCAGTCTTTAGCCCCAGAAAGCGTCCAAGGAATACATTAATGGCCGTTAATGCATGCCCTGGAGTGGCCTCTTGATTAGCTAATGGGAAATACATCTTTAGAATTTCTGCAGCTCCACAAACATAGCTTAATAGAGTAAAATTCTTTGTAACATTTGTTAAGTGTTTTGATACAACTTTAAAGCAAACATTCTTTTCTGTTCAAGGCTGGTTGCCTACTTCCCAAGATGAGAGAATGCCCACTAGTTTCTCACCTATTTCCATGCAGAGTAAAGGAGGAGAAGAGGAAATGCTGTGAAAGGTGAAGAATAACTCCATCATATGCCCATGTGCTGTAAGAACCCCAGATGTGATTCTCAAGCCCCAGTTCACCAAAGCACTTAAGCACATGCTTAATTTAAGCATGTACTGGGACTTAACCAGGTGCTTAAGTGCTTTAACAACCTGGGGCCTTGCAACATGCTCCTATTACAATATGCACATACTGGCTTTTCAAAGGAGAGGAAAGCAGACCTGGGATACCATCTCCAGTCTGCTAGTAGGAGAAGGCAATCACAGAACGAGGTTGGCTCATCCTCATTTCCTACAGGAGTGAGGAGGAGTTATAGGAGAGCCATATCCTCTGAGTCTTTTCTTCACTTCTCAGCAGTGAGCACAGCTCTTTTTCTTTCATCCACCGGGTGCAGGCTCCTCTCCACACCTCCCTCATCAGGGAAGTAACATCATAGAGCAGGGGTCGGCAACCTTTCAGAAGTGTTGTGCCAAGTCTTCATTTATTCACTCTAATTTAAGGTTTTGCATGCCAGTAATACATTTTAACATTTTTAGAAGGTCTCTTTCCATAAGTCTTTAATATATAACTAAACTATTGTTGTATGTAAAGTAAATAAGTTTTTAAAAATGTTAAAGAAGCTTCATTTAAAATTAAATTAAAATGCAGAGTCCCCCCGGACTGATGGCCAGGACCCGGGCAGTGTGAGTACCACTGAAAATCAGCTTGCATGCCGCCTTTGACGCACACATACCATAGGTTGCCTACCCCTGTCATATAATGAGGTCTTCTTCATATTGCCCCATAGCCCCAAGCCTTCTCTTCCGCTTCCTTTGCTTACTCTGAATTGGTGCGGGGGAAGGGTGCCACAGCCATTCTCATACTAAGTTATAGTTTCTGCATTCCAAGAGGTCGAGAATAGCAGCTTACTAGAGAATGACATTTCACCACAGGTGGAGTGAAGTTTACTTTAAGCCTTGTCTACATTACAAAATAAACCACATTTAAAACAGTTGTTAAAATGGCTTAGCCTAGGAAGCAAGGGTCACTACCTTGGCTATTGTACAGTGCAAACACTCTGAACAAAGATACTCACAGGTCACATTCACTGGGGGATTCACAACAGAATTCTGCTGGCAATGCCCATGTTTGAACTGGGTTATAGTGAGCACAGCTATGCCATCTTTGAATACAGGGCTGTAGGAGGCCCAAAGGATAACAAATAAGTATTTGCTTTTGTGCAATTCAGGGGAAGAAAATTCAGGGCTTGGGTCTCATTTATTTCATTCCTGCATTTGGGGATGAGAGAAAAGGAGTGAGGGCAAAGGTAGTTTAAAGCTTTTAGCCACCTTTGCACTCCCTACATTCTCCCTGTATTTGCCATGTAAGCAAGAACAGTCTTGGGCTGCTCTCTCTGACACTCTGTTTTTTATGGCCTCTGGGAAGCAGAGAATTGCTGCAGTGTAGTACACTCCAGCCATACTAGCGACCCATCTCTTGTGCCAAGGGTTGGGAGTGGGGTCAGTCTAGGAACTTTACATCCTTTCTTCAATAGCCAGGCAACCCATTTGACCAAGGGCTATTTCTGACCACTTTACACAGACTAAATGGCATAAAGGGGACATAATATAACTGAGAATTGGATGCTACCTCAGTTTCTTTATCTCAAACCTTAGAAGTATATATGCATGCTCCTCTGCATGTGTGTTATACATATTTGTGAGTGTATACACACGTGTGTCTGTGTATGCACACACTAGTGTAACCTCCTTGTTCAGCCTCAGGGCTCCCAAAGTCTCATCTATTGGAAAGTTCTCTGTTTTGGGTTTTGAGACTCTCACTCTTCTCATCTGTCAAATCCAACTCCCACCCAGCTTTCCCTTACAATTTATAGAAAGACTTACACCCAAGAAACTGTCCTCATTTTTCCTGCTTCACCCCAATATAAACACATGGGGTTAAATCCTTACCCCACTTAAACCAGTGGGAGATTTGCCATTTACTTCAGTGGAGACAGGATTTCACCCACCGTAGGTATCCATATCAAAGCTGTTCCAACAGTCATTGCTAATGAATGTTAGTGGTTCCTGGATGCAGGATATTTTGGTTAAATCACCTGCCTGGGTAATTCAGAAATTATCTGGATCCCAAATAAGCATTTTCTCAAGACAAAAAAGAAAAACATCTATTTGTCTCTAGTTCCTATGGTCAGGCAGGCTTCCTGTCACAGACTCATGAGAGGTAATTAAGAGGAGGAAACAGAACAATATTGTGTTTATTATGTAAATGAAGGTGGAACTAAAAAGAGGAGAGACGACAAGTGTCACTACCTCTGCTTCTTGTAGGATCCCATGGTTCAAGCACACCATGTCTGGACAAGTGATGGGAGAACCACAGCCTTCTCGAATTGCCAGCTGCATATACTGCTTCAGGCACTAGAAAGGAGAAAAGAAAAAAAATGATGGAAAGTTGCAACCCACATGATAGGAAAACGTAGATATTAACACTGCACTACACAGGTGCCACCTCCACTTCCTTAATTGGCTGTCCTAGAGCACTAGGGAAAACATAAATTATCATACGTGTGAATGCTAAGACCCATTACTTTGGGAAGAATGCAGCAAAGAACAATTAATTATGTATGACTTCATCCATCACATATTGAGTTTACTCAAGTCAGCAAGTCAAGTCCTGTGCTAATACATTTTCTCTATATTAAGCCTAGACTTGGAAAAGAACAGGCTATATTTCACTCTAATTAAAACAGGTTTTGCTCTTCTATTTTCCCTTCATATATTCTTAATTCAGTCTCTCACCTGGTGGCCACCATTATAGGGCTTCACTTACAAGCAGGAGAGTTGCTTTCTCAGCAATCTGCAATGAAGGCAGCTTATAGATTGGCTAGCAGAGCACGGATCTGGAAACAGTGAGGCTATCAACTTTCCTCTAAATAGATTGTGTCATTTCCTTGAATTGCCATCAATCACTGGCCTACTGAGCAAGTCCGTTTCAAACAGAGAGGCCCTCCTGCATGTGTCTCCATCACTTTGCTGCACAAAAATAATTGTGTAGTATTTTTTCTTGGGATGAGAAAAAGCAGATCCCCAATGTTTCATCCCCATTATGACACATCCAATTTGGATTTTAAGGGCCCTATTCTCCAGCCCATTACACTAGTTTTATGCCAGTGCAACTGCATTGAAGTCAAAGAATTTAAAGGAATATGAAACTGGTGTAACAGAGGTTTCTAATTCTAAAATACACAGGAAGTAGTGAACCCAAATGGTCCTGTGAAAAAAAACATTGACCAATGTTCCAGTTAAAAGTGATGTAACAATGTATACTGCAAAATGATGCAATTCAACTCTACCGTGCATGCCAGCAAAATGTACACCTGCCAAATCCTTGTGGTCACTTAAACAGTTTATTTTAAATGAAAAAGAATATATCTTCCACCAAATGGCATGGCATTTAAAATAACATCTGATTTCCAATAAGATGTTTAATTTTTTTTAAAATTTGTATTTAAAGGGAGATCATCAGGTAATTTATTATCAAAATTTAGGCATTTAATTTTTTAAGAATTTCAAAAGGCTAATTTTAAAATCAACAGGTCAAACTATAGCCTTGCCACATGCCCCTGCAGGAGTGTAATAAGGTATAAAGAGCCCCTTTTTAGTCCCTGCGTGGACTCCCTGCATTTCTAGTGCCTGTAGGGTAGGCCCCCACTGGACTGTTATTCCCCCACCCATCAGGTGGGAGTCTTGACTCTGCCCCTCCAATGCGCTGGTAAGCACAGCTGAGCTGGCACAGACGATGAAGTAATCTGTGCCAGCAATAAGTTGCCCCCGATCAAAGGGAGAAGGGACTAGATATGACCCTGGGGGAGACACTCTGGTTTTGCCCTGCTCCCGGGTTTCAGTCCAGCCCCATATGTTTCTGACTTATGTTTTAAATTTCAATCAACTTTTATTTGTTTACCTTTAAACAGTTCCCTACATGACAACTAGAAAGTGATACTAGTAGATATAAGAATAGAACTGGCCAGTCTATTTTCACATTCCAAGATGAGCAAAGGTCAAAAAGTAAATAAGCAGTATAACTATTCTAACAATTTTAATAACTTAAGGTGTTATTAGTAACACAAGGAATTTAGTGAAACTTAACCAGACGCTGTCCCTTTATTCATTCAAACAATGTAGTTAATGCTCCTTGCCAAAAGGCACCTAGAAACAACACAAGAGTCAGTAATTGAAACATAAAGTGGGTTTAATGCCTAGCTACAAAAGACACCTCCCATCTGCATAGAAAAGTAAATGGAAACAGAGGAAGTAACATAGTTATGACTGACCCCAACAGGAAACGCTCTACTCCAAAGTCTGCCCCCAAAAATCCAAATGCAGTGGGGTGGAGGAAGGCTGCATAGCTCATGAGGGTAGGACGGCCCAGCAATAGGTGCCAACTCCGTGAGTGCTCCAGCCCCGGAAGACCCATGGAAAAAAATTAGTGTGTGCTTAGCATCCACCTGCAGCCAGTTCCCCCCCTTCCTCAGCACCTCCCACCCACCAGCGGCCCCACCAATCAACTCCCCCGCCCAGCAGCGCCTCCCGCCTGCTACGGATTAGCAGTTCCACAGCATGCAGGAGGGGCTGAGAGGGAAGGGGAGGAGCAGGGATGGGGTGTGCTCAGGGATCTGGGCTGGAAGAGGTGGGACAGGGTGGGGCCTTGGGGGAAGAGGTGGAGTGGAGGTGTGGTCTAGGGTTAAGCAGGGACTGAGCACTCATGGGGAAAGGAAGATGATGGTGCCTGTGGGCCCAACACATGCTCCCTGCATCCTGCTCCCATTGTTCAGAGCCCACCGTACCCTTTGGGGAGTGTAGATTTTCCTCCTCAGTGTGTCTCTCAGTTAGTGTTAGAACAATCCTTTTCTTTGACTGCAACCCCAGCTCCTGTCCCTTCTGGGATGGGTGACTATATTTAGTAATGTACTTGACAGTAAGATACAGTAGACTCAGATTCTAAGGTCAGTTCAGGCCGCCCCATTAAAGAGAGAGGACAAAGGCTAAGAAGTTACTGAAGGATTCATGGAAGCCCAAAGGCTTTTTCTTACTTTAGACTGCTAGGGCAGTTGCCCTCAGCACTAATAATTATTTTCCTGTGGAAGAATGTGCGTGCAGTTCTTATGTAGCTGGGCAACAGATCTATACATGTATAGACTTTATATTTGAGTTCTGTACACAATATACCTTTAGGGATACACCTTCAAGGAACTAGATGGCTCAAAAGCTTGATACCATAATATGAAACCTTTCTCCTCTAGTTTGCTGGTTCAAATCCAGATTAAGTTAACAAAGGCTAGTGTGTCCTTTATGTTGTAGTTTCACAGACTGAGTTCAACAAGCTTTGGATCAGAAGCCAATAGCTGCGGATCTCAAAAGTACTTTACAAACAACAGCCCTGTGACATAAATTTTACAAACATTAAATCTTTTACAGATTACAGAACTGAGGCTGAGGGACTATGGGCCTATTTCAGTCAGGTGCTGAGGAGAGCTGAAGGTACTGAGTGCTACCCAGGTGGCACACAGCACATTCCAGGACAAAGCCTTAAGTGACTTGCCTAAAGATTACACATCAGTCTGTCTGGGAACCAGAAATAGAACCTCATCTCTCCTCTTCCCAAAATTAGCAGTAAAGGAATTAAAAAAAAAAAAAGTACTGTAGCTTTTAGCACAGCAGAACCGCTTTAAGCTTTTACTATTATTATTTATTTAAAAACACAGCCGCTAATTTAGTTTAATTATAAAGTAGCTGAAAATGAAGCACTGATGCAAGCCGTGACTGTGGTGAAGACAGGGCGAAGAAAATTATAAATTTATACAGTAAAATACTTATTTGCATTTGCAGCATCATACAAACATTTCCACACCCCAGAAATGCATCAAAAGTTGACAAAAACATTGAAAATTTGCACTTTTTGCTTAGACAAACACCACAGTTATGAAAATCTATTGATACATACAATTTCCTGCGTACAGAAACTATGGCCAAGATTTTCAGAAGTGGGAAGTGGGCACCCAACTCCTTTTGAAAATTAGAACCCTTTAAGGCATCTTACACAGACGGAGAGTGTGTGCAAGTAAATACAGTTCTTTAAAGATAGGATCATTGCAGAAACACAGGAAGCAGTGGTTAGAGATGTGCACATGACATGTACTCAAGAGTTCTGAGTTGTATTCATGGCTCTGCCACTTTCTCCCTGTGTGTGACATTAGCAAGTCACAAAGCATGTTTACCTTCTATTCTGAAAGTAACTTCCTAAGAATAGTATTGTTTCTCAGCAAGAGACAATTTAATGAAAAAATGTGAACTGCCAGACCTGCAAATTCACCCTGGTCAAGTTGTGTTCTTCCTGGCTTGCATATTACCAACAGGAAATGGAATTTAGACGTGTATGTTCATGATACATGAGCCAGAATAAAATCTTGTTCCTTCTCCCATAATTTTGCAGTAGTGACAGAAATAAGATAAATTTTAAGAGTGGGATTATTCAAAGAGTTTGCTGCTAACGTAACTGCTCTGACTGAAGTCAATGGCACTTCCATTAAGTTCAATGGAAACAGAGTTAGGCCAATGCTGAGTGCTTTGGAAAAATCTTACCCAAAAAAGAAAGGGGAAAAATATTTTCTCATTAAAGCAAGTAGCTATGGCTCAAAACACACACACAGATACCAAGCAAATCTGTTGAGCAAGATGTGCCATTTTTGTACACTCTTCTGCCCATAAATGCATTTCAGCCTGTAATTCCCTCAGATTTTTTATCTACAAAATGGGGATAATAAATACTTACCTACCTCCCAGGATGTTGTGAGGCTTAATTAGTTAAAGTTTATAAGAGTGCTTTGATGAAATATATTGTTTCATGTACATATATACAGAGAGAGAGATTATATTACAGTATATATGTTGTGACCAAGTTCCTCCTCTACCTGGGTGGGTCTTGCGCTTATTGGCAGATTTGCTCACCTCGGAGATTCACAGCAGCCCTCAGTTCGGCCGTTTTCGTGAATCCACAGTCCAGGTCAAATTCTCCTGTGTCTGACCAGGAGTTGGGAGGTTTGGGGGGAACCCAGGCCCACCCTCTCTCTAGGTTCCAGCCCAGGGCCCTGTGGAATGCAGCTGTCTAGAGTGCCTCCTGAAACAGCTGTGCGACAGCTACAATTCCCTGGGCTACTTCCCCATGGCCTCCTCCCAACACCTTCTTTATCCTCACCATAGGACCTTCCTCCTGGTGTCTGATAATGCTTGTACACCTCAGTCCTCCAACAGTATGCATTCTCACTCTCAGCTCCTAGCGCCTTTTGCTCCCAGCTCCTTGCACATGCACCACAAACTGAAGTGAGCTCCTTTTTAAATCCAGGTGCCCTGATTAGCCTGCCTTAATTGATTCTAGCAGCTTCTTGATTGGCTGCAGGTGTTCTAATCAGCTTGTCTGTCTTAATTGTTTCCAGAAGGTTCCTGATTGTTCTGGAACCTTCCCCGTTACCTTATCCAGGGAAAAGGGACCTACCTAACCTGGGGCTAATATATCTGCCTTCCAATGTCTGTTGCCTTGAGAAAAGCCTGGTGACTATGGCAAATTGGCCTGTGCTTCTGGAAACTATGCCACAGTTATCTCCCACAATCTTGAAACTAAGAAAACCTGCATGAAGCTGCCTTCTGGTTTCAAGAAGGTGATCTCTTCTGCAAACAGAGCTGTTGGTGGCATTGTTGCTGGTGGAGGTCATATTGACAAGCCTATCCTAAAGGCAGGACATGCCTATCACAAATACAAGGCAAAGCAAAACTGCTGGCCACATGTCCGTGGTGTGGCTATGAGTCCTGTAGAACATCCCTTTGGTGATGGTAACCATCAACATATTGGTGAGCCTTCGACCATCAGGAGAGATGCTCCAGCTGGTCAGAAGGTCGGTCTCATTGCTGCCTGTCGTACTGGTAGACTGTGTGGAACCAAGACTGTGCAGAGAAGGAGGACTAATGTCTTTCAATACAGTTTACACAATAAAAGGCTTTAATTCCTCCCCCCCCATCACTCTCCTGTAGTCATCTGGCCTGACCCTGTCACAATGTCTAATATAAACACTCCACTATATTCTATTATATATAGAGAGAGATAAGGAATGAGAGGGCGCATATAGACTTGGACACATACTCATTATATATCTACAGCTCAAGTGGAGACAATATGACATTTATTTTCAGAAAGGAAGAAACTGCTAAGAGATGCACTAAAGAGATCTGTCCTACCACATGGACTAACAACATACAAATTTCATTTGGAGTAAAACATTTCATGCAAGCTTCAGCCTAGAGGAGTTGTTATGATAACATTCTTAATCTAACTCTGGAAATAGGTGCTTACATAGTCACTATGAATAAGTGCAGCACTTCCCGTAGGAACGGTTCTAACTTCACTGATTTCACTAATATATACAACAGGATTAAACAAAATATTGCCAGAGATAAAGGTTTTTAGTGTGGGATTTAGTCTATATCGGGCATTAGCACAATTGCACATTTTTACCTCTAGATTTTTAAATTAGTTCAGGCAATGTATTTAAATCTCATGTTGCTAGGCAATGACACGACAAGGGCACTTGTACTCCTCTCACTACAAATCCATATTTCTATTCAAGGCCACTTTCAAATAATCTTCTCCTTGCCACAGACAAAAGACTGGTTTCAGTCATTACTGCATATTGCTTTTTCAAGTACATCAAGCACATTCAGTGTGTTCTATTAACTTTCTCAACTCCAATTTGTACAAAGCTTTCCAGCTCACTAATTGTAACTTTTATTGCTTTTGATAGAAAATACGAAAGGAAACCACAAACCTGATGTGACAAATTTTAATATCAAGTTTTTGATTAAGAAAAATAAAGGAGACAGTCAGTTAAAGAATGAGGGTGGAAAGGAAATCAGGTCAGCCCTTTCAATCATATGTCCTATAGGCAGTACTGTTGACCCCTGTATTTAGTTAACATTTCACTGCAATTATTATATCATTTAAAAGGCAAAAGCAGTAGGTTGTGATTGGGATCAAAGTATGACCAGTGCTTAATATGAGAGTAAGGTAGTGGAAATGCAAAAGAACTAGGAGAGCTCACTGAACATGCTCTGCCAGAACAATTTAGACCGAAAATGGTTTTTCAACTAAACTTACATTTTCATGAAAAAAAATCCATTTTCATCAAAAACCCACAAAACTGACATTTTTAATTTTAAACTAAAATGTTTCGATTTTTATATGCCAAAAACTGATTTTTTTAAATTATTATTATTATTTTAGTTTGTAGTCTTTTGATTAAAACCAAAAAAAAGGACAAAGAAAGTTTTCAGCAAAAACAAAAAAAAAGGGGGGAAAGTAACTTCCCAACCAGCTCCACAAGTTACAATTTATTTACTATTTCTATTGTGGTAGCATGTAGAGGCTTTAATCAGGGAGCAAGGTTCCATTTTACTCACTATCTATTTTTATCATGTAGGACATAATGCTTATTTCTTTAATTCTTTCCATTCATAAAGACCCCAGTTGTTTAATACATACCCATGTGCAGTGCAATTGACGTCAATGGGTCTACTCATGTGAGCTCTATGAATATTCACCACAGTGAGTACAGATTTGCAGCCTGGCACCAGATGTGCCTGGTCAGTGCCAGTGCATGTACACTTACATTCAAAAAGTACTTGCAGTGTATATTTATCTAAGGTTTTATAATGTGCTCGTCATCATGTTATTCAAGTGCCTGGTATATATATGGTCAGCTATTATAAAATACACAGCTTAAAGTATTTGTCAAGATAGATTTACCAAGTGTGGTTAAAAAATCAGCACCATTTCATTTTCCACCTCTGTAGCTTAACATTTAAGGCCTGATGCAATGCTCATTCAAGTTGCTGGTAACATCTCCATTGGACAAGGGATGAGGACCTATAAGAGTGAGACACATGCAAAAAGAGTGAAAAATCCTTTTATAGTTTGATGAGTGTGTTGTGGTCTTGTGGTCAGAAAAATCAGTGGCTGTATACATTTTTTTTGGTGACCGTATGGCCACAAATGGCGTACCCACTTTTGAAAGCAATTGAGTGTCAACAGGCAAGTGTGACCACAGGGCAATGTATGCTGCTTTCTAGCTCATCATTCCATAACAAGAAGTATTTCATTTAGTGGCTCTTTCTCACACCCAACATGATAAATGCAGTTATTGGGATTTGTTCCTTCATTGGATCTGCTTATAGTATTGGTAATCACCATTCTTACGTGCAATTTTAAATTGATTTGCTTATGCTACTCAAAGTCTGAAGAGCCATATTGTAAAAATCAAAATAAAATACATATTGGCTTCTGGTACCCCAAATGTAGTGGGATCACTATCATTTAGCACCAGAGAGTGAATATACCCGAAGCCATAAACAAAGTGACATGTCACATTAGAGCTGGTCCCAGTGTGTTCTGGACTGAGGACTGAGTCCAGATACCTGTGTTCTGTTAGGCCTGGCTCCGTTACTGATTTACTGCTGGGTATTGGGCAATTTACTTATGTCTCTGTCTCAGTTTCACCACATATAAAATGGATAATACGTACTTCAAAGGGGTGTTGTGAGAAGTTCTTTGAATACATAAAGTGCTTTGAACATGTGCTAAGTATTATTTTATATACGCCAATTTTATCATGTTTTTTGAGCTCATCTAAATGAATTAGCCTCTTATCCACCTTTTCATGTTCTCTGTATATATATATATATATATATATATATATATATCTTCTTACTGTATGTTCCATTCTATTTATCCGATGGAGTAGGCTGAAGCCCATGAAAACTTATGCTCTAATACATGTGTTAGTCTCTAAGGTGCCACAAGTCCTCCTGTTCTTCAAGCTTGGAAAGAAACCCGAATGCCACAACATGACAGTTGGTGGGTAGACATGGAAAACAATCTGAAGTAAGCTTTATTTAAAATCATTGGGGCGTTGCGGCACAGGGTCTGAATGTTTGATCTGCCTACACCGAAAGAGAGGAGTATAAGAAAGTGATGCATGGGGAGAGGGAATGCATCTTTTCTTGAAATTAGCAAGAGGAAAAAGGATGGCCTTTAATATTTGGATTTTTTTTAATCTAATTTGCACCTTACACAGGTTTTACATCATGTAAACTCCATTAACTTTAATGGAGTTATTCCAGATTTACACTGGTGCAAGAGGAAATCAGACCTTTAACTACCTCTATGAACTGAAAACTATTATCTCACTGGGGCACAGGTGTGTTGATTTTGGAGATGGGCCATTATTTTCTTGTGTGAGAGAGAAACAACATGTGGAAAAGAGAGTGTGACTGAGGATCAACTCTGGTCCAGGTAGAAATCTTCCCTTGCCCTGTGTTGTCTCTTTCCTCCTCCTCTTCATTTTTCACCTCCACCTTTTGGTTGTCTCTCACCTGTTTTTAAGTTGTCTCCCTCCCACTCTGCTCTCTCTCTCTCTCTCTGTCTCACACACACACAATGCTGTCTTTTCACAACTGTTTTCTCCATTGTGCTGCTCAATGCTGCCTGGGATGCACTAGGTACAGCAGAAAATTCTCAGGCTTCAGAGTAGCAGCCGTGTTAGTCTGTATTCGCAAAAAGAAAAGGAGGACTTGTGGCACCTTAGAGACTAACAAATTTATTTGAGCATAAGCTTTCGTGAAGTGAGCTGTAGCTTACGAAAGCTTATGCTCAGAAAATTCTCCTCTCTCAAGCACCTCCAGATAAAGCAACAGATGCACAGAGTGTTTCATAAATCAAGATGTCTCCATGGTCTGTGTGCTAAGTCCTGGGAAAATGGCTGGCCCCTTTGTATCTGCAATAACTCGCACTTGCTTAGTGGCACGCAGCAGCAGTATCGTGGAGGAAACTGAGACTGGGGAAAGACAACAGGGTAGAATGGCTTCAGGGCCTTTCTCAAGCTGGGCTCTCACTACACCCTTTGAAATGAAATCCAAAGTAGAAGGCTCTTCTCACTACAGTTCAAAAAAGTTGAGAGGTTAAATGTACTCTCACTTGCCCTGCTAGCATGGCATTGTCTATTAAAATCACCCAGACCTTAGAAGGGGAAATCTTATTCTCCTTTACACAGAACTATTGTACTAGTGTGTGTGATGACACATGGATTGTTATAGTGGCATTTGTTTCATGAATTTTCCATTTTAGTTAATTCACACACTTCTCAAAAACATAAGACCACATGAATGATGAGTCATGCCATTGCTACATAAACATGTGCCAACACCCAGAAGCTAGGATGTGAAATTGTCTTTTGTTTTTGCAAGATTGGTCTGTTATTGTACATGATAAAAAGAAAAGGAGTACCGGTGGCACCTTAGAGACTAACAAATTTATTAGAGCATAAGCTTTCGTGAGCTACAGCTCACTTCATCGGACACATGATATTAGACAGCTCAAACCTTGTTCTGGTGAGTAACATACAACTTGAAATTAATTGCTGGTTGGTGACTTTAGCAGGCATGTCATTTGCAGTTAAACTCACTCATATAATACCGAAGATCAGAGTATTTGGAAAAAAAGTTGAAGAGGGGATTGGAGCAGGATTTGGCATTGCTATTCTGAATTCTTATTAGCAGGAGTGCAAGTAGAGTGGTATCCACCAGTACACATTACCGACAAGAGATTTTAGCGGGTATGAGGTATCAGAAAGACTTGGAGCTAGTCCCCCGCCTTCGGGGGGGGTGTTAGGGTGGGGCTGCACTGTGCTCCTTAAAGAAGCAGAACGTGGCTAGGGAGGGCATTCATTCTTTAAATGGCTTTAACAGCACAATATATAAGCTAACAAACTTAAACAAAGGCTTTGTTTAAATTTGTTAGCATATGTATTGTGCTGTTATGTTGGTCCGGAGTCCTCAAGAGGGAAGGGGGTGGGGGGCGGAAGGTGTTTAAACAGTGTTTTTAACTCTGTTTCTCCCCATTTGTCTGAATTATCCATGACATCCATACTGCATCATATCAAGTCCAAATCATTAGAGGAATGCCTCTGCTTGCACTGACCAGAGGATGTTTGGATTCCGATGTCAGCCCAGTTCTGCAGCCTTACAGGAATCAGGTGTTGTCCCTAGTGTACACAGAATCCTTCTTTGCAGCCAAACTAGTCTAACATGCATTTTGTTAACTGGAACTGGAGCAGCAAAACAAAGAAAACAAATGCCTCATTTTTCAGCTTTGTGGGTGAAAGAACTATAAGTGAAGATTATAATGCCGGACACTGATGGCCTTAAACCAGCTGCCTCAGGAATCTGCCAAGAACTTTGCTGAAAATATGTTCCTCATCTTAGCAATGGAGCTAAGACTTATCACACATCTGCCCAACTTTATTCGAATGAAGCTCCTTCTGATATGACAGCTCAGGCATTGTTAGTTTCACACAGAATAATTTACAAATTTGGAACCTAATCCTGTAAACCCTTAATCATTTGATCAATCTCATTAAAGACAATGGGACTATTTGCATGATTATGGACCACTTTTTTTGGTAAGAGTTTCAGGAGTCTGTTCCTATAAAAAGTACTTGTGGCACCTTAGAGACTAACAAATTTATTTGAGCATAAGCTTTCATGAGCTACAGCTCATTTCATCGGATGCATGCAGTGGAAAATACAGTGGGGGACATTTATATACACAGAGAACATGAAACAATGGGTGTTACCATACACATTGTAACAAGAGTGATCAGGTAAGGTGAGCTATTACCAGCAGGAGAGAAAAAAAACCTTTTGTAGTGATAATCAAGGTGGGCCATTTCCAGCAGTTGACAAGAATGTGTGAGAAACAGTAAGGGGGGGAAATAAACAGGGGAAATAGTTTTACTTTGTGTAATGACACATCCACTCCCAGTCTTTATTCAAGCCTAATGTAATGGTGTCCAGTTTGCAAATTAATTCCAATTCAGCAGTCTCTCGTTGGAGTCTGTTTTTGAAGTTTTTTTGTTGAAGAATTGCCACTTTTAGGTCTGAAATCGATTGACGAGAGAGATTGAAGTGTTCTCCGACTGGTTTTTGAATGTTATATTTCCTGACATCTGTGTCCATTTATTCTTTTACGTAGAGACTGTCTGGTTTGGCCAATGTACATGGCAGAGGGGCATTACTGGCACATGATGGCATATATCACATTGGTAGATGTGCAGGTGAACGAGCCTCTGATAGTGTGGCTGATGTGATTAGGCCCTATGATGGTGTCCCCTTAATAGATATGTGGACACAGTTGGCAACGGGCTTTGTTGCAAGAATAGGTTCCTGGGTTAGTGTTTTTGTTGTGTGGTGTGTGGTTGCTGGTGAGTATTTGCTTCAGGTTGGGGGGCTGTCTGTAAGCAAGGACTGGCCTGTCTCCCAAGATCTGTGAGAGTGATGGGTCATCCTTCAGGATAGGTTGTAGATCCTTGATAATAAACCCCCAGGCTGCAGGCCTTGTGCAGATCCCAAAAGATACAGGGGCTGCAGAGGCACAGGCTGAAGATAGGCAAAGGCAGCAGGTCCTAACCCTTTGCCAATGATGAGTGACCATTACCCTGCAGTCAGCCCCAGTGAGCAAGGGCTAGATGATGACTGGCAGTAGCCACTGAGGCAAGGGGGTTTAGAGGGTTGGGGGTTCCCTGGGAGGGGAGACTCAGAGTATGGGGTCACTGCCAGGGGGCAGCACCCCAGGGTGAGGAGGCACAAGGGTTCGGGAGGGACACAGGGCCAGAGGCAGACGAGACACTGGCCTGCAGAGGGCGCGCCGAGGCTGGAAAAGAACTAATTCCTGAGATGACCAGCAGGAGGCGCTGCACCGGTGAGTCGTCGCCTCCCTACAGTGTAGCATTGTAGGATGACTTTGTTGGTACTTGGCTACTAGCAGCTTTTCTACATCTAAAAGAGAAAAATCCATTTTGAAATCTGGTATCTTATATCCCTTCAGAACTAGATACAGGAGTTTAATAGCCTTTGGAAGGGGCAATCCCACATTCTCAGCTGGATATGGAAATCACTTCTAGTCCCTGAAACATCTGACAATGGAATTTTAAGTAACATTTTGAGATACAGTAATCGTCATTTTTAGAAATTTCTATAGTTCCTTCTGAGCCCTGGACAGTTGTACTTTTGGTAACTAAGGCACCTGGCTTTACAAGCAGAAAAATAAAAAATGTCCCAATGCTGTTTTTTCAAAACTGTTTAAAACATTTCTCTGTGTATATATATCTTCCTACTGTATTTTCCACTGCATGCATCCGATGAAGTGGGTTTTAGCCCAGAAAAGCTTATGCCCAAATAAATGTCAGTCTCTAAGATGCCACAGGACTCCTTGTTTTTATTTCTAAAGTAGTTCTTCTGAGGTGTGTGGCCTATACAGTACAATATCTGTTAGCGTGGTGCCCTCTAAATATTTTATTAGCACTTGTTTGGATGAACTCCATTATATAAGAGAACTATCCCAAATACATGCTAATAAAATCTTTACACCACACTACATCATCATATAGTCCCCATATGTGTAGTATAGATTTATAGTACACACAGAGGAGCCAGGCAGAGACTCCAGACATGAGGACCAGAAGGAGCCAGAGCAGGGACTGCTGCAGTCGGGGAAGGGGTCAAATGGGGCCCAGTGAGGGCCACCCATCTGCCTACCACTATCCCAGACCCTGAACTGTATACTCTGGGAGCACTAGGACCCAGTTGGTGCTTCCCTGTGTCCCTACCTGGCCTTGGAGGAAATCTGCAGAGATGAGTCAGGCTAGGGTGACCAGATGTCCCGATTTTATAGGGACAGTTCTGATATTTGGGGCTTTGTCTTATATAGGTGCCTATAATCTCCCACCACCACTCCCATCCTGATTTTTCACTCTTGCTATCTGGTCACCATTAGCCAGACTCCAGAAAGGACACCAGGAAGCGCAGAAGCAGCCAAAGCAGAGACCTCTGGACATTCAAAAAAAACTTTCCACAGTTTTGATAGGACTTTCTCTGCCCTGTGCTAATTGGCTAGTTGCTCCAATCATCCTTCTCCCTCATTGTCTCTTCACCTCAGCTTCACTCCACACCTGCCCCTGGCCCTCTTCTCCCCTCCCCCTTCCTTTCCTGCCCTTCAATGTCCCCTTGCCCTTCACTTTACTTGCCATTTATCATAGCCCTCCCTAACTAACCCAATCCACCGCTGTGAAATTAACTTGACGTTTGCTGCCATCACGTAGTTCACTCTGATGGTGTGTTCTACCCCTTCCCCCCACCCTGTATCTGTCTTGCCTATTTAGATATTAAGCTCTTCAGGGCAGGGATTGTCTACTCATCTGTTTGTACAGTGCCTGTCACAATGAGCTGGCCCTTAGGCATTACCATAATAAACATGATTATTACCAATGCACAGTTTGTTATGAGACTCATCCACGTTCTCATTTTAAACTAACACAATTCAGACTCAGCCAAGTCACCATATACTTTCTCACAGATCCCAAGAAGCTGCAGAGAATTACTTTGGGCTTGCGCTCATGAGTTTTTACTGTAGGCTTAGTTGAACAGCAACAAACATTGCAGGGATATCTGGCTGATGCCATCTTATTTGAACTTAAGCCCAGGTCCAAAGTGAAAAGTCCATGTATAAATCCATCACGTTTTTCCTTTTTTTTTTTTTTCTTTAAACAGCTAAAATCAAATATTTCTAGTTGAAATCTCCCATCTTAGTAGCACCATTCCACTCAAATGCAAATACACACATTTCAATAAAATTTACTTTGGTTGGAATACAGGTTTTAGGAGGGATAATGTTTATTACATCAACTGCTAAGCTGGAAGAATACCAGATGCACAATACTAACCCATTTAACTTTTTTGTTTTACAGATCACAAATGATAGGGAGAAACGTAAACCTTGATGCCTGAATAATTAAATTTCCATTCGCCCTCAAAGTTAGTAATGATGTAGAGGAAAACAATTGTGCTTTGGAGAATTCGGAAATACAGAGCTAAGGTAATTATCAGCTGACAACATGTATGTGAAAGCAACAGAAACCCATAGTAACACCTTTGCATAGGACACACTCTCTCCATGTTGAGCCTACCTGCTACATCAGGCTTAATGTTATCCTTGGCTCTGCATGGATAACCTTGCTATGGAAAACAAAACAAACTAGACTTGCTTAAAGCATCAGCACCCCAAAGACTGTTTATGTCTTCATTCCAGATACTAAGACTGAGATTCTTGCCCCAGCTTCAATCTTTTCATATAAATAAAAGGCTCAGAGCTGGGTAAAGAGGGGATCTAACAGCCCTGGAGGCAGCAGGCATAGAATTATACTTCAGTGCAGGAACTGAGGAAACCAGCTGCATAAGAATGGCCATACTGGGTGAGACCAAAGGTCCATCCAGCCCAGTATGCTGTCTGCCGACAGTGACCAATGCCAGGTGCCCCAGAGGGAGTGAACCTAACAGGTAATGATCAAGT
This sequence comes from Dermochelys coriacea, assembly GCF_009764565.3. Taxonomy (NCBI): domain Eukaryota; kingdom Metazoa; phylum Chordata; order Testudines; family Dermochelyidae; genus Dermochelys; species Dermochelys coriacea. The sequence continues at coordinate 111,263,537 of NC_050069.1, forward strand.
GATCTCTCTCCTACCATCCATCTCCACCCTCTGACAAACAGAGGCTAGGGACACCATTCCTTACCCATTTTGGCTAATAGCCATTAATGGACTTAACCTCCATGAATTTATCTAGTTCTCTTTTTTAAACCCTGTTATAATCCTAGCCTTCACAACTTCCTCAGGCAAGGAGTTCCACAGGTTGACCGTGTGCTGTGTGAAGAAGAACTTCCTTTTATTTGTTTTAAACCTGCTGCCCATTAATTTCATTTGGTGGCCCCTAGTTCTTATATTATGGGAACAAGTAAATAACTTTTCCTTATCACTTTCTCCACACCACTCATGATTTTATATGCCTCTATCATATCCCCCCTTAGACTCCTCTTTTCCAGGCTGAAAAGTCCTAGGCCTCTTTAATCTCTCCTTATATGGGACCTGTTCCAAACCCCTAATCATTTTAGTTGCCCTTCTCTGAACCTTTTCTAATGCCAGTATATCTTTTTTGAGATGAGACCACATCTGTACTCAGTATTCAAAATGTGGGCGTACCATGGATTTATATAAGGGCAATAACATATTCTCTGTTTTATTCTCTATCCATTTTTTAATGATTCCTAACATCCTGTTTGCTTTTTTGACTGCTGCTGCGCACTGCGTGGATGTCTTCAGAGAACTATCCACGATGACTCCAAGATCTCTTTCCTGATTAGTTGTAGCTAAATTAGCTCCCATCATATTGTATGTATATGTGATGGGTTGGATCACAGAAACCTCCTTGGGGCTGCCAACTGATGTGCCAAGACTACTTCTGCCCCTGCTTTCCCTGCCAGCTTGGGACTCCAGCACCCTGTCTTGCTGAGCCAGACACGCCAGTCTGCTCCAACACAGATGCAGGGTCTGAACCACATGCCACAAAGCTGCAGACTTAACGGAAAGCAATTTACTGAAGTGTTCCTGTCTTTAACACTCAGATGCCCAACTCCCAATGGGGTCCAAACCCCAAATAAATCTGTTTTACCCTGTATAAAGCTTATACAGGTTAAACTCATAAATTGTTTGCCACTATTACTCTATTTCTGCTTACCGCTGTACAGAAGATGCAGCTGCATTCTTGAAGAGTGGTCATCTTATTAAGAGAATGTTCACAGAGACATAGCTTGCAAGTGACTAGAGGTTCCAGACACAATTCCCCAGCTTCTGACACATCAGCTGTCATGGTGGGATGGCCGATTTTACCAGCAGAGTCCATCCGTTCATTAATATCTTACTCTGGTCCACTCAACCTGCAGAAAGAAAACAGCTGAAACTCCCCAAAAGCAATGCCAATAGCAAAAAAGTTTACATAATAATCCAATGTAAAGCCATCTAAGGGGTTTGGTTTAGTGAGCTTCCTCTAACCTACTTGTAGTTCCTAGTTCATGTTAGAGTTGTGTATTGTATATCTGGATGAAAACCCTTGTCAGCTGAACTGCAAGATGTTGATTGAAAACCTTCTACTTAGTTTTGTGCATGTTTTCAGACTGAGGCATTTAAAAAAATACTGCACAATACTGGGGATAATTTCATTTGACTGTTCTGTTTCATGATCCTCACATTAAATGGAGCATGTCAAATTCTGAAATGTGAAATGGTGGAAAGTAAATATACCGATTTTATTCAGAGCTTCTTACCATTTTCTAAATAGAGTGCAGCGATTAAAGCACAGGACAGAGAGTCAGAAGGTATGGAATCTATTCAGAGTTCTGAACTGATTTGTTATACAACCCTGGGTGAAGGATTATATGCAATATACATTAGAGAGTGTTCCCAGAGCTAGAGGCCTGATTGTCTGTTGGCCTGCAATGCGTGTAGTCATTTTCACCAGAGAAAAGCAATGGTAAAACTTTGGCAAATCAGAATGACACCATTATGCACTCCTTTTACAAAGGTGTAAATCACTACGGTAATGGAGAATCAGGTCCAGTATTCATGTGTGCATGTGTGAATGAGAAGAAATATATTTTTCTCCAGATGGAACTGAACCCATACAAAACCTTTCTGGAGATATAAAAAGTCTAGGTTATTTTATAAATTATTTTTACTTTCTAGACTCCTCTATACTTCCTGGTTGTGTCTGGCAGTGAAGTCCTGAAATACCATAAGAAGAGCCTTTCTTGTTAGACTTTGGGCCCACTTTTGCAGACCCAAACAATGTGGCTAAGGTTCATGCATCCAAACTTCTAGGTGCTCATCCAAAGCAAAGCTCTCCTTTACAGGTTCACTAAGTCCAAACCTCATTCCATTATCTTTAGCTCAGTCTCTTTATGGTACAATGCCATCCATAACAATGAGTTCCTTATAACGGTAGAGCAAGAACAATAGCAATTGCCAGAAGCCTTTGGAATAAAACACCTCTCTGAGTCAGAATCTATAATACGCTGTTTTGTAATTGCTGCAACAGAGATGTGTCAGTGAGTCACTGGAACTGTAATAGTGAATCAAGAACTATCTATCTGTTATTTAGTTCTACATTTTAGATCTTAACCCAATATCTAAAGAATTACAACATATGTTTACTCAGATATATACACACACACTTCTATTGCAGCTGTACCTTCACAGTATTACACTCTTACCAAATGCTATGAAGCACTATGTTATTCACTTCAGTGACATGCAGAATTTCCAATTTTTTGGGTACCTATAGTAAAAGGTGTGGCTGGAAATAGGAACTAGAAGTGGAAAAGAAGAGGGGGAATATTTTAGGTTTGGGATTTCAAGACAGAAATGGGTGTTCATCTTTTCCAGGGTCAGATTTCCAACGAGCTCTAAGGGGGCTGTGATGCTGGATTTGCACTGTGTATGAATGAAACAGTAAAGAGGTTAATAAGACTCAACGTGGATCATGGAGTTAACAGATTTTTTATTAATTTTAAAGATGATCAAAATTTGTCAAAGTGACAGACAAGTAGCACTAGTGACTGTAAACACACCAGTCCTGATTCTCAGCTTTGTCTGAGCTGGGCTTGAATGTAGTAGAGAATGGAAACCACAGGGAGCTGGTTGTGGCTCCCTGGTTCCCAGCTGCCTCGCTCAGGTGGGCGCTCAAGTAGCATGGGACCTACTCTGTCATTTGCAGATAAGGCTTGGTAGACCATGGCTCTACTACTGCTCCCTATTACTCCACTCCTTATACCACAGGTAGAGCAACAGCTGATGCTGGAGGCAGCTGTGGCAGAGATTCCCAATAAATGGGGGGGAATTATCCTGTGAGGATTTCCGGCCAGTGACACAAAGTGAACTTGGTGGTGGACTAGAGAATCTGGCTCATAATGAAGTAAAATCCATTTTACCTTACTTAGCACATAGTCCCACTGCAGTGGGACTCTGCAAGTGAGTAAAGGAAGCAGGATTTCATCCAGTGTCCACATCCATACTGTGCAAGCTTTCTCAGATAGACCTGATGATACACTTCAATCCTGACCTACAACATTCCTGCTATGCAACATTTAGGCCTCCGCAGAGCAGTCAATCCACAAACAATCTTCTAATTGGGACACAGGTAAACTGGAAACAATGAACATTTTGTCTGCTTATTTTAATTAACTATAACAGAGGCCTGTCAAAGTGCCTTTACAAAAGATTAAAATTCACATTATAATCAATAAGTAGACTGCTCCCAAGTCTACTAAGCACATGCCAAAAATTCAAGTTCAACACAAATAAATTAACCAACAGCTACACATGTCTGGAATGAAAATAATAGATGGAAGAAAAAGACGGTGCCCTATGTTTTGGTCAATAAAAATGTTAAATATAGCTATCTGAAGAAATTCAGAAGACCTGCTGTCACCAATTCAATGTCATTCACCCAAACAATGTCTTTGAAAACTGATTTTACAAGACTTAACAAATCTGTAAGCACTATGATCCATTCTATCTTCCCAACTTTTCCTTTCTTGCCTTTATCTTCCACAATGCTTTAACCCATTTAAAATAGGATACTCAAATCAATATGAAATGTATTGTTACCCCTTTTACTGGAGGCCTAGTCAAAGTTTGGGGGCCTGTAGGTGGTGTTCCAGTTGGGAGTATAAATTGGTAGTAGTCAGGTAATTCTTTGATGTAATTTTGTTTATTTACAAAGAATATACAAGCCCTGTGTCACTGAACACAGAAGGAATAAAGTAGCAGGAAACAGTTTATTTTATTTTGCAAAAACAGCTTGAATCCCTGACTAAAAAAAAACCTCTCTCCCCAGGTTTCTTCTAGAGTCAGCCTTTTAGCTGTTCCTTCCGGTTGTCTCTCTCACTTTGTCTGTTCTTGTCTGACCTCAGATTCAGTGAGATCTCTCTTCCCACACACATACACACCTATTGAAAACAATACTCAGCCAAAAAATCCTGGGTGGGTTCACACACCCTTTTGTTTTAGGCAGGGCTTAGACTTAGTGTTATGTTAATTGAAGAATATGTTCACACCTGCCAATCTTAAATCAACCCTATTACAAGGTTTCACCCAGCTCATAACAGTATCATTGAAAGCTGAGTGGACTAGAGTACAGGGCATAACTGTGCAATAAACTTCTTCACTGAACAATAAAGACTATTAGCTGTTTTCTGAACACAGTTATAGTATTCCAGAAACGCTCTAACCGCAAGAGAGATTCTACATTAAATTCTTCCTTGATGTAAATCAGAGGCATTATCCCAGGGATGTATTTGAGCTGGTATATGCAACGGCTGCCTCACAAGTTGAAAAGGCAAGAGATCGAGACTATTTTTTTTAAGTCATTGTCTATTCTCTTTACACTGTATGTACTTTTTAAGACGTATGGTGTGTTTTCTTAAATTGCACCAGCTTTGTCAGATGTGCTCACATTTCCATAACTGTGCGTCTCTAAGAGTAACAGCTTTGGTGCCACATGACCAGGTATGTCCTGCAAATGCAATGAATCTGAATGGAAGTCCTATAGAAAAGGTCAGCTCAGGGGAGGGTAAACTGCATAGTCACCAGGAGTGCAATTCGCTGAGTGGTCAGTACAGTCAATGTTTTTGTCCGTTCCATTCAATTGTCTGCAGATGCTTTCATTTGTCTCTGGGATGTGACAGAGCTTTGTCCTTCAAAGCAACACTGAATTGTCTTAACGCAACCCATAAGCAAGAAAACAGAAAGGCATCCTCAACGCAGAACACAGATGGCCTGGAGGTCAATGAATGAATACGGACAAAAAAAATAGTAGAGGAGTTCATAATAAAAATAAATAAACAAACAACAGAAGCGTTTGAGGGGTGCATAGTTGTTGTTTGTCCTGGGGATTTTCTGGCAATGAGGTGTCCTGTTCTTAGAAAACTGTCCGAGTTTGGTGGAAAAAATAATTTTCAAGGAAAAAATAATTTTAAAACGACTAACTGCTCTCAGGAATTTACCTAGCCTGCCTGGTGTCTGTTTCCTGACTTAGTTGCCAGTGGCAAGTCTTGATAATAGTGTCTGGAGGCGGGGAATAATCACTGGAGGCAGATTCTATGGACTCTATTCACCCCTGTGGGCACAGAGCATTGCAAATTACATGATCTGCTACTAATGTCACTTCACATAAAGAATTCACCACGAGGAGAGGACAGATAATATTTGCACTACTGCCCTACCTCAATAGTTTTTACCCTGTAGGGTTACAGGATAGAAGCTTCAAATTGTGTTAGTAGGAACTCCACAATTAGAGGCTAACGTTGGTGTAGTCCAGGGGTGAATCTGGCTCTATATTAATAAGTCAAAAACATCTATTGCGTGATTTGTCGTAACCAGGTAGGTGAGGTAATATCTTTTATTGGACCAATTTCATTGTTATCACAACCAATAATATGTCCCTCTGAATTTCACTATATAAAGCTAAGAAGTATTATCAATAATAATTATTTTCAAACACTCTATTCTGGAATCAATATAAATTTGAAAAAGACATCTGATCCAAATCACAGAAAAGAACAGAAGCTTCTATTTCTCAGATGAAAAGGTAGGAACAACAAATATGATGTCACATTTCATCATCTGATTCACCATAACATATGCAGTCCATATTCACAGGATTTAATTCTATTTTTATTGATAAATGTTGATTGTCATAAATATAAAGGGAAGGGCAAACACCTTTAAATCCCTCCTGGCCAGAGGAAAAACCCTTTCACCTGTAAAGGGTTAAGAAGCTAAGACAACCTCGCTGGCACCAGACCAAAATGACCAATGAGGAGACAAGATACTTTCAAAGCTGGAGGGGGGGGGGAACAAAGGGTTCTCTCTGTCTGTGTGTTGCTTTTGCCGGGACCAGAGCAGGAATGCAGGTCAGAACTCCTGTAAAGGGTTGATAAGCAATCTAGTTAGATATGCGTTCGATTCTGTTTTGTTTAAATGGCTGATAAAATAAGTTGTGCTGAATGGAATGTAGATTCCTGTTTTTGAGTCTTTTTGTAACTTAAGGTTTTGCCTAGAGGGATTCTCTACGTTTTGAATCTGATTACCCTGTAAGGTATTTACCATCCTGATTTTACAGATGTGATTCTTTTACTTTTTCTTTGATTAAAATTCTTCTTTTAAGAACCTGATTGCTTTTCATTGTTCTTAGGATCCAAGGGTTTGAGTCTGTGTTCACCTATGCAAATTGGTGAGGATTTTTATCAAGCCTTCCCCAGGAAAGGGGGTGTAGGGCTTAGGGGGATTTTGGGGGGAAAGATGTTTCCAAGTGGGCTCTTTCCCAGTTATATTTGTTAGATGCTTGGTGGTGGCAGCAATAAAGTCCAGGGACAAAAGGTAAAATAGTTTGTACCCTGGGGAAGGTTTTAACCTAAGCTGGTAAAAATAACCTTAGGGGGATTTTCATGCAGGTCCTCACATCTGTACCCTAGAGTTCAGAGTAGGGAAGGAACCTTGACATTAATAAAGGTTGATTTCACCGTACTGAAACAAACAGATAAAAAAATATGTCCTTCGATAGGTCAAAATTTACAGATAGGCAAAGTAAGAAAAATGCTGCTTAAGAAATAAGAGTTTGATTTAAGGATTGTATATATTTGACATGTGAGGTTAACAATTTGTGGTTTCACCGTTATAAAGCTTTGACTTTTTTAATCTCAACATCTGCAGTTATTAAATAATTATTGTCTGAGCTCCACCCCCTCCTCCACCCATTATCTGACTACCAATAATTTAAAGGATAGGTCATCAAAGGCTATTAGCCAAGATGGGATTCAACCCCATGCTTCAGGTGTCCCTGAACATCCAACTGCCAGGAGCTGGAACTGGACAACAGGAGATGGATCAGTTGAAATTGCCCTGTTCTATTCATTCCCTCTGAAGCATCTGGCATTGGCCACTGTCAGAGATGGGATACTGGGCTAGATGGACCATTGGTCTCACTCAGTGTGGTCATTCTTATGTCCTAATTTCCTGCAACTGTGAAATTTAAATCAATACAAATTGAAAAAAGCTAAAAACAAACATCAATATTCATTGAAATGATAAAAAATAAAATCAATATATTCCATTTTTAAAGACTATATAAGCATATTACTGTTAATAGTCCAGGATTTATTTATCAGGTTAAATCCTGGATTTGGATATGCAGATGGATATCACCATGAAGTGGAATAATCAGTGTTTTGAAAGAGCCACACAGATGAACACACTCAATTGAGGGGTCTTCAACTCCTAAAAATTGTACTTTAGAATAATTAAAGATCCATCCCAAATAAAGTGTTTGACTTCACATGAGCAACCTTAATCATACATCCCAAATGTTGAAAGTCTGCTATCACAAACCAGGACCTTCAGACTCCAAACTTCTTGAGTGCATCATATTCCATATGCATCATGAAATAAACAATCCACAAAAAGTCTCCTCAAATTCATTGTCAATAGGGAGTTTCCTGCACACGTGATTTTATACATTTTTCCACTACATCAGAGATCCAAATGCAACCTCCAGCACTTAGGGACATCATTGAGAAATGTGAAAACCTTCTGCCTTGATGCTGAATGCATAAATAGACTATATTCATGTATATAAGTCATTTGTCCATCTTTTACATTCAATGTCCAAAAACAGGACCTAAGTCAGCCCTTGTGTATGCAGACATTATTCCACTGAAGTCAGTAGAGCTGTATGTGTTTACCCAGGGTTGCAGTTAAAGGGTGTCAAGAAAGGGAAATAAGAAAACAGGAGCAATGAGGCTCCAGGAACTGTTAACTACACAGAAAGTGGTAGTCATGTTTTTTTCAGCATGGTCTACACTATGAGGAGAATCTGGACTCTATTTTTGGCAGAGATGCCATCAATAAATCATGGTATCTTGTGGACGCAACCAATGATACTTCCATAGATGCCGACCAGGACCGAACCAAAGAAGATTGATCCTGAAACCCAGGATCTTGTAGACCTGCACAACTCACTGAAGTCTGAAGCAGACAGTGCTGGAGACCCCAGACTCTCCCGAATCACAGGCAGAGGTGTAGGGCACTAATACATCCCTGAACCTGTGTCCCTGACGAGTTGCAGTGTTTCATAAAGGCCACCTCTCTGGTTATTCAAAACATTCAGCAAGTCTGCCCACTTCCTCCTCCCATCCATCAGCAAGGTTCTCTTCCTCACTCTCACATAGCTTCTTGCTGTGTTTTGCACAACCTAGTATACAAGGCAGATATTGCTCATCAGTCTCCAGTCTTGACATCAGGCACCTCCATCTCCCAGAATGACAGGAAGAAGGACAACACCCTCAATGTCCATAGTGATCCTCGGAGAAAGAATTCCATTTTTCATTGCAGAAAACAGTCCACAGTTTCTAAAGATCCTGGCATCAAGGACCTTTCTAGACCACTCCACATTAGTATTGGTGAACCTTCCATGGTGATCAACCAGGCTTTGTAGCATCCTACAGAAATAGTCCTTTCTGTTGATGAGTCCTGAGCCTGGTGGGGGAGCAAAGAAAAGGCATGTGGGTCACATCAAGGGCTCCACTGCTATTCAAGAACCCCAATCGTGCAAATCCATCAGTAATATTCTATGCGTTGTCATGACTTATGAGCCAGGGAAACATCACCTTCTTGATAGCAAAGTACACACCTCCATTACAACAACCCCAATGGTTGAGCTACCAACACCAAACTGGTTAGACACTAACCAGTAGCAATCAGGGATAGCAAGCTTCCAGATTGCAAAGGCCATACACTTCTCTACATTGAGGGGAGCTCTCATGTAACTGTTCCACCACGGCAGTGCCAGGGCAAGCGCTGCACAAATCTCTAGGAAAGTTGCTTTTGACATCCTAGTTTTGCCACCAATGCTAGTCATCCCAGGTCTGAGCACTACCATGTCCCCCCAGTCACTGCTAGTTGTCTGAAACCAAAAGCAATGGTCCAAAGAGTGAAGCTGCTCAAGGAAAAGTTCAAGCAAAAGTGTCTGCTTAATTTCAGCCACCACCTTCTCAAATGCTGTATCACCCTGGTTCTAAAGTCATTGAACAGCTTGAGATATATCGCAGCAGCCTGTTTGAATTAAGCGCCATAAGGATCAGAACACTCAGCAATGTTTCCTCCATGCTGCCTGACAGCACTTTGAAAATGGTGCTGGCTTGTAACAACAAGGATGCTGAGCTGAAACAAGAGTAATCATAGGAACTATTTACTTTGACCCCAAGTCCCACAATTCCAGTCCAGAGCGTTCCAGTAGGTAACCCATACAGCCTAGTTGCTGAGCAATGCACCATGGAAAGACTGCCCAGAATGTTGAGTACTTAATCTGAAACAACACAGAGCTTTGTGGATGCAATGATCACCAAGGGAAGTAACTTAACCAGGGATAACTATGGGTATGTCTACACTACGAAATTAGGTCGAATTTATAGAAGTCGGTTTTGTAGAAAGCGTTTTTATACAGTCAAGTGTGTGTGTCCCCACACAAATGCTCTAAGTGCATGTAGTCGGCAGACTGTGTCCACAGTACAGAGGCAACAGTCGACTTCCGGAGCTTTGCACTGTGGGTAGCTATCCCACAGTTCCCGCAGTCTCCATCGCCCATTTGAATTCTGGGTAGAAATCCCAGTGCCTGATGGGGCTAAAACAGTGTTGCGGGTGGTTCGGGGTACATATCATCAGGCCCCCGTTCCCTTCCCTCCCTCCGTAAAAGCAAGGGCAAACAATCATTTTGCACCTTTTTTCTTGAGTTACCTGTGCAGACGCCATACCACGGCAAGCATGGAGCCCGCTCAGCTAACCATCACCATATGTCTCCTGGGTGCTGGCGGACATGATACTGCATTGCTACACAGCAGTAGTTTATTGCCTTTTGACAGCAGACAGTGCAGTATGACTGGTAGCCGTCGTCAACGTAGTCCTGGGTGCTCTTTTAACTGGGCGCCTGGGCAAACATGGGGGTGACTCAGCCAGGTCATTTCCCTTGTTTCGTCTCATGGCGATTGAGTCCTACCGGCAGTGCACTGTCTTTTAATTTGCAGCCAGCAGAAGACGATGGCCAGTAGTCATACTGCACCGTCTTCTACCGAGCACCCAGGAGGTGACGATGGGTAGCGGTCGTACTGCACAGTCTGCTGCCAGCATAATGTATAAAGATAGATGAAGTGGCTCAAAACAAGAAATAGACCAGATTTGTTTTGTATTCATTTTCTTCTCCCTCCCTCTGTGAAATCGATGGCCTGTTAAACCCAGTTTTGAGTTCTATCCTTGAGGTTTTGAGTTCTATCCTTGAGGCGGCCATTCAGTTTCTCGCAAAGCCACCCCCTTTGTTGATTTTAATTCCCTGTAAGCCAACCCTGTAAGCCATGTCGTCAGTCACCCCTCCCTCCATCAGGGCAACAGCAGACAATCGTTCCACGCCTTTTTTCTGTGCAGACGCCATACCACGGCAAGCATGGAGCCCGCTCAGATCACTTTGGCAATTAGGAGCACATTAAACACCACATGCATTATCCAGCAGTATATGCAGCACCAGAACCTGGCAAAGCAAAACCGGGCGAGTAGGCGACATCAGTGTGGTGACGAGAGTGATGAGGACATGGACACAGACTTCTCTCAAAGCACGGGCCCTGCCAATGTGGGCATCATGGTGCTAATGGGGCAGGTTCATGAGGTGGAATGCCGATTCTGGGCTTGGGAAACAAGCACAGACTGGTGGGACCGCATAGTGTTGCAGGTCTGGGACAATTCCCAGTGGCTGCGAAACTTTCGCATGCATAAAGGCACTTTCATGGAACTTTGTGACTTGCTTTCCCCTGCCCTGAGGCGCAAGAATACCAAGATGAGAGCAGACCTCATAGTTGAGAAGCGAGTGGCAATAACCCTGTGGAAGCTTGCAATGCCAGACAGCTACCGGTCAGTCAGGAATCAATTTGGAGTGGGCAAATCTACTGTGGGGGCTCCTGTGATGCAAGTGGCCAACGCAATCAAAGATCTGCTGATATCAAGGGTAGTGACCCTGGGAAATGTGCAGGTCATAGTAGATGGCTTTGCTGCAATGGGATTCCCTAACTGTGGTGGGGCCATAGACGGAACCCATATCCCTATCTTGGCACCGGAGCACCAAGCCGGAGAGTACATAAACCGCAAGGGGTACTTTTCAGTAGTGCTGCAAGCACTGGTGGATCACAAGGGACGTTTCACCAACATCAACGTGGGATGGCCGGGAAAGGTACATGACGCTCGCATCTTCAGGAACTCTGGTCTGTTTCAAAAGCTGCAGGAAGGGACTTTCTTCCCAGACCAGAAAATAACTGTTGAGGATGTTGAAATGCCTATAGTTATCCTTGGGGACCCAGCCTACCCCTTAATGCCATGGCTCATGAAGCCATACATAGGCAGCCTGGAGAGTAGTCAGGAGCTGTTCAACTACAGGCTGAGCAAGTGCAGAATGGTAGTAGAATGTGCATTTGGACGTTTAAAAGCACGCGGGCACATTTTACTGACTCGGTTAGACCTCAGCGAAACCAATATTCCCACTGTTATTACTCCTTGCTGTGTGCTCCACAATATCTGTGAGAGTAAGGGGGAGACATTTATGGCGGGGTGGGAGGTTGAGGCAAATTGCCTGGCTGCTGGTTACGCACAGCCAGACACCAGGGCAGTTAGAAGAGCACAGGAGGGTGCGGTGCGCATCAGAGAAGCTTTGAAAACCAGTTTCATGACTGACCAGGCTACGGTGTGAAAGTTCTGTTTGTTTCTCCTTGATGAAATCCCCTGCTCCTTGGTTCACTCTACTTCCCTGTAAGCCAACCACCCTCCCCACCTCCCTTCGATCACCGCTTGCAGAGGCAATAAAGTCATTGTTGCTTCACATTCATGCATTCTTTATTAATTCATCACACAAATAGGGGGATAATTACCAAGGTAGCCCAGGAGGGGTGGTGGAGGAGGGAAGGACAAGGCCACACAGCACTTTAAAAATTTAAAACTTTAAAACTTATTGAATGCCAGCCTTCTGTTACTTGGGCAATCCTCTGGGGTGGAGTGGCTGGGTGGCCGGACGCCCCCCCACCGCGTTCTTGGGCGTCTGGGTGAAGAGGCTAGGGAACTTGGGGAGGAGGGCGGTTGGTTACACAGGGGCTGTAGCGGCGGTCTGTGCTCCTGCTGCCTTTCCTGCAGCTCAACCATACACTGGAGCATATTAGTTTGATCCTCCAGCAGCCTCAGCATTGAATCCTGCTTCCTCTCATCACGCTGCCGCCACCTTTCAGCTTCAGCCCTCTCTTCAGCCCGCCACTTACTCTCTTCAACCCGCCACCTCTCCTCCCAGTTATTTTGTGCTTTCCTGTACTCTGACATTGTCTGCCTCCATGCATTCGTCTGTGCTCTGTCAGTGTGGGAGGACAGCATGAGCTCAGAGAACATTTCATCGCGAGTGCAATTTTTTTCGCCTTCTAATCTTCGCTAGCCTCTGGGAAGGAGAAGATCCTGTGATCCTTGAAACAAATGCAGCTGGTGGAGAAAAAAAAAAAGGGACAGTGGTATTCGAAAAGACACATTTTATAGAACAATGGGTACACTCTTTCACGGTAAACCTTGCTGTTAACATTACATACATAGCAAATGTGCTTTCGTTACAAGGTCACATTTTGCCTCCCCCCACCGCGTGGCTAACAGTGGGGAACCTTTCTGTTCAGCCATAGGCAAACAGCCCAGGAGGAATGGGCACCTCGGAATGTCCACTTAAGAAAAGCACCCTATTTCAACCAGGTGACCATGAATGATATCACTCTCCTGAGGATAACACAGAGAAATAAAGAACAGATGTTGTTTGAACGCCAGCAAACATACACTGCAATGCTTTGTTCTACAATGATTCCCGAGTTCCCGAGCTACTGGCCTGGAGTGGTAAAGTGTCCTACCGTGGTGGATGGAATAAGGCTGCCCTCCCCAGAAACCTTTTGCAAAGGCTTTGGGAGTATATCCAGGAGAGCCACGAATGCCAGGGCAAATTAATCATTAAACATGCTGGCTTTTACACCTTTTATAGTATTTTAAAAGGTACACTCACCAGAGGTCCCTTCTCTGCCTGGTGGGTCCAGGAGGCAGCCTTGGGTGGGTTTGGGGGTACTGGCTCCAGGTCCAGGGTGAGAAACAGTTCCTGGCTGCTGGGAAAATGGTTTCTCCGCTTGTTTGCTGTGAGCTATCTACAGCCTCCTCATCATCGTCTTCCTCGTCCCCAAAACCTGCTTCCATGTTGCCTCCATCTCCATTGAAGGAGTCAAACAACACGGCTGGGGTAGTCGTGGCTGAACCCCCTAAAATAGCATGCAGCTCATCATAGAAGCGGCATATTTGGGGCTCTGACCCGGAGCAGCCGTTCGCCTCTCTGGTTTTCTGGTAGGCTTGCCTCAGCTCCTTAAGTTTCATGTGGCACTGCTTCGGGTACCTGTTATGGCCTCTGTCCTTCATGCCCTGGGAGATTTTGACAAATGTTTTGGCATTTCGAAAACTGGAACGTAGTTCTGATAGCACAGATTCCTCTCCCCATACAGCAATCAGATCCCGTACCTCCCGTTCAGTCCATGCTGGAGCTCTTTTGCGATTTTGGGACTCCATCATGGTCACCTCCGCTGATGAGCTCTGCATGGTCACCTGCAGCTTGCCACACTAGCCAAACAGGAAACTGAAATTCAAAAGTTTGCGGACCTTCTCCTGTCTACCTGGTCAGTGCATCTGAGTTGAGAGTGCTGTCCAGAGCGGTCACAATGGAGCACTCTGGGATAGCTCCCAGAGGCCAATACCATCTAATTGTGTCCACAGTACCCCGAATTCGACCCAGTAAAACCGATTGCAGGGTTAATCCCCTTGTCGGGGGTGGAGTAAGGAAATCAATTTTAAGAGCCCTTTAAGTCGAAAAAAAGGGCTTCGTCATGTGGACGGGTGCAGGGTTACATCGATTTAACGCTGCTAAATTCGACCTCAACGCCTAGTGTAGACCAGGGCTATGTGGTGTGGGTGCACTGCTCATATAACATAGATTCACAGAACCTGCAACAGCTTTCAAGGGTAGACATGCCCTGACCTACTTAAAGTTAAATGAGTGCTTTGCTGAATGAGGGCCTCAAAAAAGACAATTGACATCACAGATTGAAGGTCGGATTTAAACTGTAAACTATTGCATTCAGACTGATTTAGCATCTTAAATCTGTGCCTTGGGAATACAGCAAGTATTGATACATAACAACTCCTTTTCTGGATACTGTAAAATGCCGCTCAGAACATGGCAATGTTTAAAAAAAAAAAAAGAGGAAAAGAAATCGTTCTAAATCTCTTCTTATTATGCAGTCCTAGGAAATCAAAGCTAGCACATCTGTAATCTCTTTCATGATGGGTCTTTTGCTCTGTAAAAATTTTATTTTAAGAAAAGATGTTTAAAGATCAAGCAGCTTGCAAAAACATGCTGTCTGGTATAAAATAATACAACAAAAGCAATTTATCTCATTTGTTTTCATTGGGAATGGTTGAAAAATTAAGCACTTCAGCTGCTGTTCATGAGGCACTAGATATACGAAGTATTTTCATATTGTGCTGGCAACCAAAAATAAATAAAATACTTTAAAAAGAATGCAGTGGGTGGGAAAGCTCTGACACTGAAAGTGTTTTGAATTAGTTCACTCACCATCTGTGACATTAACTAGCTTCCTGATAAGTATAAAATATAAAATCAATATTAGATAGATAGATAATCAATTCTTCTCTTGTTCTATTAGCATTTTAGGATACCTGAAGCATGCATTTTAACAGTTTCCTGGTTTCAGAGCCATTGTGATCAAATAGATATCATCACCCTCATCATGGCAAATCCCAGTGGGATGTGGCCTCCTTGCAAACAAGTAGATATACTTTAATTAAGATGAAAGAGTAATACAGAATTTATCCAAATCACTATAGTCCACAACGGTGTTGCTGCAGTGTTTGTGGGCATAACTGTAGAGTACTTTAGCATTTCTATAAGGGTGTCCATAATATGGAAGATTTTAGAACACTGATTCTTCATAGTAACTTGTAACAACTCCTTATCATTTCAAGCCCTACTTAGAGAAAGGAATAATTGATCTTGACTGAACATAATGAACCAAATTCAGCATTCATATAACAAATGCAACTACACGGGTACCAGTTAATGCTCATTATAATGATGGTGAGGGTGGCTTTTATTATACCTGCCACTAGGAGTCAGAGGAAAAACCTAGGCAGTTTGGTTTTATGTTCCTATTTTTATTTAAGATTTTAAAAACTAATCAGTAGCCTATCATTAAAAGAGAGCTGCCATTATGCAATTGAAAGAAAGCTAAGAGAAGCTCCTGCAGATCACTGGCCCACAACATCTGTAACTGGCCAGAAGAAAATGAAGCGTCTTTTTATTACTCAACTGAATTGCCTATCTGGAAAATGGTCTTTATGACATCTCCCTACTGGACAGTCACCAAACAGCATTCTTCCCAGATTTTAAGCCCAGAAGGGAGCATTACAATCATCTCATCCAACACAGAGGCCATTGAATTTCATCCAGTAATTCCTGAATGGAGACCAAACCTTATGGTTGAACTAAAGCAGTGGTTTTCAAACTGCAGGTCTCGACCCAGTACTGGGTCACAGAATATAAGGCACTGGGTCACAGTGGCTCTGGACTGCACCACCGACCAGGCCATTAAAAGTCCCATTGGCGGTGCTGCCCAGCTAAGGCAGGCTAGTTCCTATCTGTTCTGATACCACGCTGAGCAACGGAAGCGGCCAGCAGCAGGTCCAGCTTCTAGGTGGGGCAAGTCCATCGCATTTCATGCTATTCCTACAGCCTGTATTTCAGTGACTAAGAAGCAAGACCAGAAGGATATGCAGCAAACAGGAACAACTAATATATACACATAACATTTCCAAGTATTTTCTAACAACAAATTCATAATAACAGAATTATAATCCTTACTCATAGGAATATGATTCAAATCTAAAAATTAAAATGAAATGAATCCAGACTGATACCGTATATTTGTTAATGCTAAACTACAATGACTTCCCAAACAATTATTTTAGTGTACTCAAAGTGTTAAGAAAAAAACAAAACAAAAAACACTTCACTACCCAAAGAACTCACGATACGTTTTTATAATTAATAAAAGCAAATGACAGTTTTCCATAATATATTAAAATATACCACTCATCATTTTAGACAAAAGGATGCTGTTCAAGGTAATTTAGGAAGTTTTAATTTATTTTTAAACACATTGGATCAAGGGCAACATTTTCAAGAATGCCAAAGTGACTTATGCTATGTCTACACTGCAATTCAAAACCCACAGTTGACCCGTGTCAGCTGACTCAGGCTTGTGGATCTTGGGCTAAGGGGCTATTTAACTGCAGTGTACACTTTCAGCCCAGGCTTGAGCCCAAGCTCTGGGACCCTTCCCCCTTGTGGGGTGCAGACACAGGTATTTAATTGAAGTGCAAAAATACCCTTAGACACTTAGGAGCTTAAGTCTTATTGCCATTCAATGAAACTTTGGCTCCTAAGTGCCTAATTCACTTTTGAAAATGGGAGATAGGGATCTAAATCATGTAAGCACTTTTGAAAATTTTATACCAAAAATGTGGGGTCACTCAGAGGTGAAAGTAAGCCAGTATGCCGCAGTACGGCATACCGGCAAGAGCCGGTACACCATACTGGGGCAGCCCAGCTTCCCCAGGAGGCAATTTAAAGGACCTGGGGCTGCAATTTAAAGGGCCTGGGGCTCCCAGCAGTGGCTGGAGCCCCAGACCCTTTAAATTGTCTCCAGAGCCCCACTGCTGAGGCCGTGGGGTAGCGGATGCAGGGCTCCGGCGGCTATTTAAAGGGCCTGGGGCTCCCCTGCTTCTACTGGCCCGGTCCTTTAAATAGCCCCCAGAGCCCCACTGCTGCTACTCCAGGGCTCTGGGGACTATTTAAAGGACCGGGGTGGTAGAAGCAGGGGAGCCGCAGGCTCTTTAAATAGCCCCAGAGCCCTGGGTTAGCGGGAGCTCCAGGGGCTATTTAAAGGGCCAGGGCTCCAGTAGAAGCAGGGGAGCCCCGTGCCCTTTAAATAGCCCCCAGAGCCCTGGGCTGCTGCTGCTGGTTGGGGGGGGAGAAGGAGGAGGGGACACTTACCTTACAGGGTGGGCTGGGGCTGGCTCTGACCACCTAGCACCACCCCTTCCAGGGGCCAGAGCTGACCCCAGCATACCGGTAAGTCACTCAACTTACTTTCACCCCTGGAGTCACTCCATTGACCACGGTGGAATTTGACTGGGAATGAATTTAGCCCATTAACAGGGGTTGCTATTGTAAGCTTTGGCCCTGAGATAGCTACAAAATGTTATACTTCTATTAAATGTTTGAGCATTTATGGAAACAACCAGTGTCACCCACCACGATTCTTGTAACAGCTCTTAGGAAATCCTGAAATCTTTCCTCAGTCAACCTCTTACCAATTTCAACAGGCATTTGCCTAAGTAAAAAATGCATGATGAGAGAGAGAGAGGGATCAGTCCCTTCTATGGTAAAATCTGCAGGAATGGATAAGAGGAGGAAAATTCAGTAAGGTTCCCCTCACTGAGGCTTCCCTCTCATTGTTCCATCAGGCATTTGAGTTGCAGTTTTCTCCCTTTCCCTCCCAGCCTGCCTATGGAATGAACCATGGGTCCCACCCTCAAACCCCATGGATCCTAGGGAGAGGGAAGGAGATTGTTTTGGTAGAGGCATCAATTCTGAGACCCAGCACTCACACCCCCATGCTTCCTAACATAGGAACTGTGGTGCTGGAACTAAGGGTTCGGGATGCTCCCGCACCCCCCGGCTTGAAGTGGTATCCATCATATAACAGGTTTACAGTTTGGTTCAATGGCTCTCAGCACCCCCACCACACAAATTGTTCCAGCACCCCGGCTTCTTAGGAGCATGATTTGATCTATCACCCTCCCTCAGCCGTTCTGCAAAGGCAAGGCATCTTTAATCTCTGGGAGGAACTGCATACGCAGGCCATTGGTGGAAGGATGCTATGATTCTGAAAAAACACAGAATGTGTTAAGAGAGACGTTAACTGGTAGATTAAACATGCATATCCTAACAGCAATTATTCTTTGGTAAGTCTGATAAATACTGTACTATGGTAACACTGTAATTTCTTGCCTTTATATTTTTACTTTTACAGAGCCGGACATACTTTGCTCTGCATTTTTTCAGCTATACAGAAAGGCCTGACATTTTCCTATCAGACTTCACCTAGAGAACTTGACAATGATTAGGAAGCTGGTGTGCTGAGAGCACTGCTGAGCATGCGACCAACGTTGTCTCATTGTTTCCTTGTGCTCCCCATCTGTGTCTTTATCCAACTGTTGTCTCCTGTCTAGTACTTAGGTTGCAAGCTCTTTGGGACAGGGACAGTCTTTCTGTTCTGGGTTTGTACAGTGCCTAGCACAATGGCATCCTCGTCCAAGATTTGGGCTCCAAGTTGCTGCCGCAATGCAAATAAATAACAAATCATGGGTACACTAGAAACCTAGTATCAAAGGAAAACAGAAAGATGTACATATTCGCACATGCTAGATTCCATCTTTGAAAGCCTCACAGTGTTTGTTAACAAAGAGCCAGCTTCTGTGCACAATGTTTACTTCGCTCATGCAAGTATTCCCATTGGCTTCAATGGGAATACTCACGTGAACAAAGTTAAGGGAGCATGCACATTTCAGGGATCCAGCCCTAAATCCCTGATCGTCAGAAAGTTGAGCATTCATCTCTTTCCACAGAAAAACCTTTCTTTGCAACTGTCTGACTATGACTGGCATTCTGTTAGTGTTATCTTGTCCTATCTTCCTCCATATTGTGGAAATCCACTGGGGAAGGTTTCAGGGTCAGTGGCTAGCAGGAAATATTTTAGCAGAATGGGGCTGTGCTGGGAAGGTGCTGGAAGGGAGTATAAAGGTAAATGGTCCCCAGGATTTGCTCATTTTGCCCCAGTTTAATCCCCAGCAATTTCTGCAGGAGTAAACTACATCCTCCCCCCACAATCAGAATGTTTCCAAGTTTCCACAAGTACAATCTCATGGAGTTTCCCATCCCCTACCTAGGAGTAATCTGTGTCATTGATTGTCTGTCCCTACATTTATAATTTTTAAATAGCCTAGGAATTTTTTTTGTCCAAAAATGATTAGCATCTACCCTAATTGTTTCAAAATTTGTATTTTTGTTTTAATGTATACAAATAGGGTCTTGAAAACTGCAATGATATTTTAATTTGATTGTTTAATTTTATTGTCTGCAACCATAATTACAAGAACAAAGAATTTTACCCCTTAGCCATGGTGATAGGCATGATATTAAAGCATAAATAGAGACAGCCTCCCGGGACAAAATTCAGCCCTGACAAAACTGGGTTCAGCTCTTTGGTTTTAAAAGGAGAAGTCATTGCAAACATATAATAATACATCATATCATGTCAAACACAGGGTTTTCAAGGCTCTAAAGTTACGCACTTGAAGTCATGAAATAATAATCTGTATTACAATAAAAATCACGCACCACCAATATAAAAGCTTCCGTCACACATCCAGAGAAAGTTCTTTCTTTTATTAATGACTCATGTCTTGTACTCCTAGATGCTTTCCTCAGTTTATTCTCATTACTAGTGCAAATTAATAAGGGTGCAAGTAAATCTGTTGTGAGCTTTTTTACCAGGATTGACTTTCAGTGCAAGTAGGAGTGAATGTGGGCACAACAGCTCAATGATTTTTTTTTTCTTGCAAAAGTAATTGTATACTCTGATCATGTCTCCCTCAGACTCAGAGATAGCCTGCAGAACAACTCCCTCTGCCTGGCATGTCAGAGGTCCCTCCAGGAAGGAAGCCTACTTAGTTACAGCATCACACTGATGTACTTTAATAGCAGGGTATAAACAAATAAAAGTTTGGGTTTTCCAACATGCTCAGCATTGTGGCCCAACTCTGCTCCCTCTAAAATCAACAGGCGTTTTACCATTAACTTCATTGGGAGTCGAATTAGAGCAATGCTGGGTTCTTCTGAAAATCCTACCCAATGGGTTGCGATCCTGGAGCCCTCACATGAGTGATCCCACTGACGTCATAAGTAAACACTGCAGGATCAGTCCCAAAATCTTATTTGAAAGGCACAGTGAGCCAGAGCAATGCTGAAGTCTATAGTTATGTTTATATAAAAATACAGCCCCTAGATTACTGCATGCTTTGGGGATGTTACAATTAGATACACAAAACATGAATTAAAACTGTAAGGACTAGTAGCACACATAGGCTCACAATACTTTTAAAGAATCACATCTAAAGCCGGAATTGCTTTCTAATTACAGTGCTTATCTAACCACTTGTTCTGCAGAGGTGGTGGTTGGTTGGTTAGTTGGTTGTTAAACAGAGGTACAATACAGTCTACCTGCTCTTTCAATAACCCTAGTCTGTTATAATTAAGAAAATACAATACAATTAAAGACACCAGAAACAGAGTATAGTGATCTCACGGTGTATTTGCATGTGCAGATACTTATATATTGAGGAAACAATCTCAGCAAAGC
The DNA here is from genome assembly GCF_009764565.3 of Dermochelys coriacea. NCBI lineage: Eukaryota > Metazoa > Chordata > Testudines > Dermochelyidae > Dermochelys > Dermochelys coriacea. Next base: position 111,284,569 of record NC_050069.1, read on the forward strand.
AGGAACGGGTGTTCAGAAATTTTAATTTAGAATGTAATTGTGTTTGCAATGCCTTTGGTCTGATACCACATTCCTTAATTAGTTGAAATTTCCACTTTGGGGTGGAATATTCAAAAGCACTCAGGTCTGGTTAACTCTGTTCCCATTGACTTGATAAGAGTTTTACCTCAGATGAACTGAAATCTTGCTAGAGTAAGGACTGCCGGAGCAAGTCCTTTATGAATTGAGATCATATAGTATATTATTTTTAATGAGTGGTTTAATGAGTGTCTGCTGGCACTGATGCCCACTGTGTTCCCTCTGAACTGAATCCAGTTATCTGAGAGAGAAGTAGAGAGGGAATACTGAACACTGAATTTTATTCGTGGATCAGCACAAAATTATTTGGCACAGGCAACTCTGCAAATATTTCTGAAACAGTGGGTAAATTTGCCATGTATGATGGCCCTCAAGCTTGTACTTCCCTCTGTGTGGTGTGGCGGCTCATAAATCCAGTGCTGGTGCTCAGTAATGCTGTAATAGGAAACATATTGATACAGGCTGCATCCAACGTCGCTGGTAATTTTTTTCTTATATGACCTATTCTGCTTTGTTTAGCTTGATGTTTCCCTTTATTTGCAAAAAGCAGCTTATTTTTAAACTAGATTCCTTGCCCTAGAGGTTTTCCTCACCATAGCAAAGTGCAGCCTTAGGCTTCAGTCAGGCTTAGGCAAGCATGGAGCCTTCAAGCACAAGTTGTCCCATTCCCCAGGGGTTCCTCCAGGAGAGGAGGGAGTACAGTGGATGCCATTTTCACAATCTTGTGAAAGGTAAGGTAGCCTCTGTTTTGATTTGGGCGGGGGAGTCCCTTTGAATGCAGGCCAGCTCCACGTGGGAGACAACTCCACATTGTAGATGGATGCCACAAGAACAGGTGAACATAGTATGACTGTGAGGCTGCAATAATGGCTTTAGGTTTCATTATGCTACTGGCTCAGGAGGTATTTGTGTATCTGATCTGGATTGTATCTAGACATTATGTAGTTTTAGACATATTTAAGTAAATCCTTATCCCCCACATTCCATTTCCCCCGACCCCTAAAGAACATAAAGGGGGGAAGTTAAAGCTCTAAGGACGATTGAGGCCTCACTCCACAGGCTTCCTCTTCTAGGCACTCTGTGTTTGGGACTCCCACTGAAATTAATGGCAGTTCCCTACATGGACACTCACAGGAAGAAGCCACAATAACTCATGTTATGGATATTGTATGAGGTGTTCTATTGAACTGGGAGTCATGTTTAAAATGATTGCTCTTTCTGTTTCTTTATGAAGTGACTCACTTCTTTCCATGGGACTATTTTGAATGTATTAGGATCATAATAAGGAGAAATTACTTCTCCCAACAGGAGGAAAAACACTGATAAACCTGCTCTTTCACTTTTCTAATACTTGTGAGGCACTTAGGCCAGATCCTTAAAGGTATTTAGGCTCCAAACTTCTATAAAATCATGCAGAGTTGACAGGGTCTTGTTTTTTAACATCCTACCAATAGTAAACTGCATGGAACAAAATGAGCCTGATTCTTCTCTCACACTGGTTTGACATGGGTATAATTCTATTTACTTTAATGGAGTAACTCCTCATTTACAACAGTTTCAGGCATTTTCTACATGGGAAAAAATTTTCAGTATAATCCAAGTTGTGAATGAAAATCGCTATAGTTAAATTGGTATAACACCCTCCTCCCCCCCACACACACACTCCCTCCCAGCCCCTGCTTGTGGGCACTCTAATTCTGATATAAAAGTGCTTTATTTTTTTATTTAGCTTATGTCGTTTGGGAGGGCTTAAGGGGGTTAAGTTGTACCAAAAAAGCCACTGTTACACTGGAATAAGAGTGTCCAGACAATGGGAGAGGAGGTTATAGGGTTTCCTATGTAGGCAAACTGTAAGAGTGAGAGAAGAATCACGCCAATGTATCTAGTTCAGAAGAGATAAAGGGCTGCATCAACTCAGCCAGATTTTGAAACTTTTGATTCAAGGTATCTAGATACTACAAACCTAATGCTTAGACTTCTAAGGCAAGCCATCCTCAACCAAAGCACTCACCTTCATCTTGAGGGTTACCTGACAGGTCATGTTACTGCACCTACTCGTGGTAGGTTATTTTGGTACATGTAGGTATTTCAGTCCTGGCCTGTGTCTATGCTAAATCCATTTATTCAAAAATATTCAGTGTCTATTTACCAAAAGAATGGTAAGCCATGCTACACTATTTCCTTAATTATAGTCCTTCTAAATATTTAACTACCTATAGTTCTCCCTGGAGGTGGATTTTTGCATTCTATAGTGAATGGTTTGCTATAAAGGTTATACACACAGTACGAAGGCAGAATGCCTTCATTTTTTTTTTTAATAATACGGAGCCTTATAATGAGAAGTTAGAGTGCAGCATCCTTATTTTTGAGGTAGCTGTGTACTGAGAAACCCTTGTACTGAGAAAAAGGAGAACACTATTTTTATATTGGTAAACATAGAGTTTTCCTGTCTGTTTAGTGTCAAAAACCTGATCCACATTAAAAATCAAATGTATTGTTCATTTAGTATTTATGTGCTTAATCTCAGTATCCTTAAACTGAATAGAATTAGAAGATTATACCAATATTTAGCATTCAGATCTGTAGTCTGTTTTCCCGATAGGAGTTACATGATGCTGTGACATATGGAATGTTTTTAAACCAGCAGGAAATCTGTGCATTTCAATCCCACCCTTCCTTCAGCTCATTCAGATATATGTTTTTGATGTAAAATGAGTTATTGTATGTAAGCTATTGTAGATAAGCCTAAATGATATCATGCAATTTTCTCCAGTGCTTTCACATACACAAATATGTCCTAATACTGCAGCATTTTCAAACAAACCCATCATGCAGATGCTTTAAAAAGTTACACTATCAAAACTAATTTCATTCTTTTGTAGTGAACCAAATGCATATTTAATTTTCTATGCTTTTAATAGCTAAGCATCCAAGAATTCTCTTTGCTTCAGATGGCTCTGTGCACCACATGGTTACAGATTTCAGTTAAAATCATGTATAAATGTTTTCTAGTTATTTAACCTTTCCCTTTTCTTTCCTCTCTCTCTTGTTTGACAAGCACTATATACAGAATCATTTAGCCTTTTCAGTCTCTCACTATAAGGAAAAGTAGGTTAAAAAAGAAAGAGTAAGAGCGCTATCTTCCAACATACCTTGCAAGGAGAGTACTGTTCACTCCCAGCTGTTTGACTTTTCAGTACCTTCACTCACACTTCAGTGCTCCCAAGATTTATAATGTCACAATCACTGTTGACTTACAATTTGAAGCAGAAACAGATTTCTCTCTCTCACCCTTCCCCTCTTTCTCTGTGCAGCTGACAGCTTTACACTTTGTTAGGACTGTAACAGGACTTGTCTCTCAGCCCTTTCACCACTCTGATGAATAATCTCCTGCCTGCTATTAAGAGCATGTTGCCATTATATCTTAAAAAGCACGTCAGACCTTGTATGCAGTAGCTGTGGGAAAGCTGCATTTATTTAAACAGGAAGCTTGAGCACAGCACTTCCTACTTCCCATCTGAGTCTCAGTTGAATTGCAGGTGATTACTTTAAACCGTCAAATTCCAACCAATACATATCCCAACCTTCTTATTTTGACATCTCTGCTATTTGTAATTATAATTCCCATCTGAGTCCTGACAAGATAAAAGTAAGAGGGATATAATGGTGTATCTGACACGTATACATAGCCCTCCAGTTGTCACTTAACCAGCTCTAGGATAGTGGATTGTATAGCAGCTGACCTGTTGGCACGTTGCCTGAAATGTTACTGCTTTCTGCTCATCCCCTCACATGAATGAAATGTTTTGAATATGAAGTGATTTCCCCATGAGGAAAAATATCTGAAATTACAAATATAAATTGCAGGTGCAACTTCAAATCTGAATCTTATTACACTGTTGATTTTATTCAGCTTGCGTCATTAGGACAACTAAGGGTATGACAGTGCTGCAGAAAAGAAGGCTGCAAAACTAGATTCTGACTCCTTAATCTGAGGTTGTATGCAACAGAGGTGATTAATTCAGAGGATCCATACTCCTTGCACAAGTGCTCTGTTCATCCAGTGAACCAGCAGTGGTACATACTGTACCATATAGAATCATAGGACTGGAAGGGACCTCGAGAGGTCATCTAGTCCAGTCCCCTGCATTCATGGCAGGACTAAGCATTATCTAGACCAGGGGTGGGCAAACTTTTTGGCCCAAGGGCCACATCAGGGTTGAGAAACGGTATGGAGGGCCGGGTAGGGAAGGCTGTGCCTCCCCAAACAGCCTGGTCCCTGCCCCCTATCTGCCCCCTCCCACTTCCTACCTCCTGACTGCCCCCCTCAGAACCCCTGACCCATCCAACCCCCCCTGCTCCTTGTCCCCTGACCACCCCCTTCTGGGACCCCACCCCCATCCCCATCCAACCACTCCACTCCCTGTCCCAACTGCCCCGCCCCCTATCCACACTCCCACCCCCTGACAGACCCCCCAGCACTCCTCCCCTACCTAATCCCCCCACTCCCTGTCCCACCCAACACCCCGGGACCCCACCCCCCATTCCCTATCTCCTGACCACCACCCCCTGAACCTCTGCCTCATCCAACCACCCCGTCCCCTGATTGCCCCTGGGGGCCTACTGCCCCTTATCCAACCCCTCCTCCCTTCACCCCTTACCCTACTCTTACCCTTACCCTGATGCTGAAAATAACCTCCCCCCAAAACTGGCAGAGCCCCTTCCCCTCCAGACACACACACCTCTTCAAAAGCACCCACCGGCAAAAACAAAAGTCAGCACCTGTGCCTCCCTAGGTTTGCCCCTGTCAATGGTACACATTGTGCATAATTTGCATATGGCTGTGGACACCACTGAATGCAGGAAGTGTTCTACTTAACCAGGAGAGGACATTTTGTGGGTTAAAGCAGGACAGTCCCATGAAACCCAGGACTGTTGGGAGGTATGGCTGGGTGGCCATTTTGAAAAAGGCAAAACTTTACGAGTATGTTCCTAGTCATCCCTAGATCACAAGACATTACACACACACACACAACTCAGTTGGCAACTCTGTCAGGCCCCATCATCACATGTATATATATAACATACACATAAGCCCCCATACCCTGATAAGTCTATGTATCTCTGTGTCTGGTTGACAGACAAGGTAAGTCTGTTACAGCCCTAGCTAAGGAGCCTTAGCTCATGTGTAACAGCTCCTGCTTTCAGATTTGGAGGTTGTTGGTTCAATCTGTGGTGTATGTCAGCTAAAATTGTGGCTATCAGACTATTGTATAAGAAGAATAGAAAAGGATAAGGTTAAATAAAGAGCAAAATGAGACAATATGATTACATTTTTCCAGGAAAAAAGCATAAAAGACAGCTAACGTGCATAAATACTTTCCTAATATTATGTTTTGCATAGCTACATAGAAAGGGAAAGTGATCCACATGAACGTGAGAGAAAAGGTGTCCATGAGATGATCTCACATACAGCATCTTAGACAGCATATTTGCTCAGGCACTGAATTTTTGAGATATCATGGTGACTCTTTCAAATGCCACCAGTGAAAGTCTGAATCTAACCCATTGTACCATCCTTCTCAAGTACTTGTGGTCTTTTTTATAGAATTACAGTCCCTGCCAGCTATTCCTCAAGTCGGCTAATACAGTACATAAGAGCTATACAGAAACCCATCTTCTAGGTCAAGCTAATTTTGTGAACTGTAATAAGTCATGCTAAAATTGCTACCCAGCTGGATTCCCCTGTCTCCCACAGCAACCCAAATGGATTCAGTATTTTTTTTTGTTCATTGAAAAAGAAAAAAATCACAAAGGCATTTCATGTCATATGTCAGCTCTCACAAACTAAACGCTTCCTAAATTAGATTTCTTTTTAAATTATGGTGATGGAGTCACACAAGCATGGAGTGTCACACTAACCTTTTAAATTTGAAAAGAAAAAAAGCCTCTTAACTGAGATGTTATATGCCAAGATAAGCCTCCAAGTGAATTTTTAGATGAGTTTGAAACTTCTAGAAGAGTAAATGTTAACACAGTTGAACTATAAACAGCTACCAGGTCTGTCTTTCCATCTCCTGTAAGTATTTCTAACTTGTCCATCACTGAACTATCAGTGCACAAACATGTCACTGCAATTACTAATTATTAATTTATAAGGTAGCCTAGCCACAAAGCAATAACGTGACCACTGACCATTTTTCAAGTACCATAACCACAATCCCATTAAGAGCAAATGAATATGTCAAGTTAGTGTGATACTAAAAGCCTTATTATAACTCTGCATAAAGAGCCAGGATCAGACTGAAAAAATAAATGATGCTTCCAATTCTCAGACTGAGAATTGTACAACCAATAAATTAAGAACGGCAAAAAAATGAATGGCTTACCACTCATGTTATAAAAAACAATGTCATGTTGTGGGACAAGTTTTTAATGCCAGAACCTAACTCTCACTTACTTACACACACACACACACACACACACACACACACACACACACACAAAAGAAAAAGTGTCTTCATGTATTTTACCCACCGAATATGTAAATCTCACATTTGCATGCGCAAAAAGTATTTATATATGCAAAAAGGACAAATTCACAAGGAAATGGGGTGCTTATGTGTGACATTACTATCAATTTTTAAGAAAACAAATGCCTTTTGTGTGCAAAATGGGTAGATGTGTATTTTATGTAGTTGCAAGAGCGGTGCTCATAGTTTCATTGGATAATAATGGTCCTTTGCAAAACAGCAACAGAAAAAGTTTTCAGAAGAGAGACTTCATCCTAATAGTTATTGTGCAAAAGCAGTGGCTTTATTCACCTTATCATGAGGTTCTATGCTATATACATACCACGCAGGTGGTGCTAGAAATCAGATGACTGCACAAAAAAATGCAAAGCTTCATGGTATATTTTGTAAGCATTTTTTGCATATCAAAGTTTATTTTGATTTGTTACAAGAAAATCAAGATTCTGTCTTTTCCTGTTATATTGTTCTACAACTCTGAGTTGGTATGCAGATCCCTCACTGATATACTAGGCTTGAAATCTTAATAATTCTCTTTGGCCAAAACATAATCAGACTTTATAATAAAAATGTTTGGTGGTGAAGTATAATACAATCAAGTAGACTTTTTTTTTAAGTACTGGTTAAAAAAAAAAAAGAAACATACCTACAGTGAAAAATGTGAGTGAAAGGGCATGGCATACTGCCATTGACAGCATGGTTATTCCTCATCTGATTCAAAAATGACTGCAGTTTCCTTCTGAACCTTTATGATCCATAGGACCTCAAAACATATGAATGTGCCTCACATGGACACAATGAAGAATAGGAAGAAGTGATTGTAAATCACCCCAGCTCCATAAATAAACCAAAATGCATTACTTGTTATGAGATGTTGGTATGTGGGGCCCCATGCAAACATAACACAGTTGTGTAACTCCCACAAGAACCAGTATTTCTCCTAAGGATGTGACAAATACAACTTTGAGAACTTTCTCACACAGAAGATATTAATTATTGGTATCTGTCAAATAGAGAAGAGATGTAGCCAAAGAAGAAGCCATGAGAAGTCTTGCTAGAAAGTGGTAAGAGTTAGCATATGTAAAGGGTAATACCTCCATCAGCAAATAGGGACACCTGTACGTGGAATGCTTGCTCCAGAGACAGATTCACAGAGATCTTGGCATCCTGTGTAGAGACTGAAACCACAATACCGGGATTCCATTCAAATTTTGGGGATGGATCCTGCAGGGACTTACAAGTGTACTTATTTCCATTAGAAGTCCCCTTGGGAATACTTATGGTAGTAGGTATTTGCAGGTTCGGGCAACTTTGTCGTCAGCAACTCAACAGCTCTGCAAGATCCCTCTGTGATTTTTAACCTAGCTCCTTTTAATGACTGTTCAGCAGTATGAAGAGTTAGGGAAAAACAAACCAAGCTGGGATGGAACTGCCATAAATAAAATGCCAATGAGTTTTCAGTTAATGACTAAACATTATTTCCTGAAAATCAGATGTTTTTCATGAACATTTTGCCAACAGAAAAATAGGTTAGAATCATCACATTGTTTGTTCAGCTCTAACACAAACATGTAATACGCACTGTTATGGAGTTGCTGGGTTCTTCTGTGGACTCACCCTAAGAGCAGGTGTTGAAACCCTGAAGGGAGTTGCTGACTGAGCCCCGTTGACTCACTTTGGCTTGTCAATATGTAATTCTATAATAGTTCTGAAGAGAAGGGATTGGTCCCCTAGGCAGTGGTGCTGATATGTCACAAGACAGCAACCCTACAGTCAACCAAGCTTGAGACAAAGGCTTGGGCTGGAGTTTAAGTTGTTGGTTTTGTGTTGCCACATTAATAAAGCCAAATACAAGGAAAGGGGTGAGTATTGACTCTGTACAGTGTGTATAGTTTGTTCTAGAGTGGAAATGTGACCTCTTTATAGACATGTATTCATCCATATCGGATCACAGACCTGTAACTGTCCAATAAACATAAATGAAATCTACTATAAGAACATGTATCTACAAGCTTAAGGCAGATGGAAAGAACAATTTGTAAACTCTAGCATTCAGGGTATCACACGTATTCTCGCAATAAGGACTTACTAAAGTTTTTCTAATCTTTAAAAATAGAAGTGTGCACTGATAAAAACCAACACAGTGGAGATTCCAGGTTGAGTAATAGGAATTCTTATTGCTTTTTAACTATGTTCACTGCTAAATTCAGAGCTTGGGCCTTAATTTATGTAGTTTTTGTCTTCTCGTTTTGATTATGCTCCCAAAGTGATACAAGCTGTTGACTGGTTTCAAAGTAGCAGCAGTGTTAGTCTGTATCTGCAAAAAGAAAAGGAGGACTTGTGGAACCTTAAAGACTAACAAACTTAGTTGAGCATAAGCTTTCGTGAGCTACAGCTCACTTCATCCGACTTCAGTGGAAAATACAGTGGGGGAGATTTATAGACACAGAGAACATGAAACAATGAGTGTTAACATACACACTGTAACGAGAGTGATCACTTAAGGAGAGCTATTATAGGCAGGAGAGCGGGGGGGCCTTTTGTAGTGATAATCAGGGTGGGCCATTTCCAGCAGTTGACAGGAACAGCGCGGGGAGGGGAGGAATAAACATGGGGAAACTACAGTGCTAATAAGCGATGGTCACATAAACATCAACTTATACCGGAAACATACTGACCGCTATGCCTACCTACTTGCCTCCAGCTTTCATCCAGGCCACACCACGTGATCCATTGTCTACAGCCAAGCTCTACGATACAACCGCATTTGCTCCAACCCCTCAGACAGAGACAAACACCTACAAGATCTCTATCAAGCGTTCTTACAACCACAGTACCCACCTGCTGAAGTGAAGAAACAGACTGACAGAGCCAGAAGTTACCTACTACAGGACAGACCCAACAAAGAAAATAACAGAATGCCACTAGCCATCACCTTCAGCCCCCAACTAAAATCTCTCCAATGCATCATCAAGGATCTACAACCTATCCTGAAGGATGACCCATCACTCTCACAGATCTTGGGAGACAGGCCAGTCCTTGCTTACAGACAGCCCCCCAACCAGAAGCAAATACTCACCAGCAACCACACACCACACAACAGAACCATTAACCCAGGAACCTATCCTTGCAACAAAGCCCGTTGCCAACTGTGTCCACATATCTATTCAGGAGACACCATCATAGGGCCTAATCACATCAGCCACACTATCAGAGGCTCGTTCACCTAAGCATCTACCAATGTGATATATGCCATCACGTGCCAGCAATGCCCCTCTGCCGTGTACATTGGCCAAACTGGACAGTCTCTACGTAAAAGAATAAATGGACACAAATCAGACGTCAAGGATTATAACATTCAAAAACCAGTTGGAGAACACTTCAATCTCTTTAATCACTCGATTAAAGACCTAAAAGTGGCAATTCTTCAACAAAAAAACTTCAAAAACAGACTCCAACGAGAGACTGCTGAATTGGAATTAATTTGCAAACTGGATACAATTAACTTAGGCTTGAATAAAGACTGGGAGTGGATGGGTCATTACCCAAAGTAAAACTATTTCCCCATGTTTATTCTCGCCACCCCCTGCTGTTCCTGTCAACTGCTGGAAATGGCCCACCTTGATTATCACTACAAAAGGTCCCCGCCCCCATTTTCCTGCTGGTAATAGCTCACCTTACATGATCACTCTCGTTACAGTGTGTACGGTAACACCCATTGTTTCATGTTCTCTGTGTATATAAATCTCCGCCACTGTATTTTCCACTGAATGCATCCGATGAAGTGAGCTGTAGCTCACGAAAGCTTATGCTCAAATAAATTTGTTAGTCTCTAAGGTGCCACAAATCCTCCTTTTCTTTAAGCTGTTGACTGTTAATTAAGTGATTTTGTGACCTACCTAGAGTTGTAGTGATTCCAAACGGTGAAGTTAAATTGCATTTAAAAACTGGAAGAGCAAAATATATAGGTAGGGTAGGGAGACAGGTAGCGTCACCTGTAATAAAGACAGTCAAATAACTAACACTGTAATCAGAAAATAATCTTGAATCATGGCCTTCTGTCCCAGTGTCTCTATTTCTCTATCTGTCTGATGTTCTTCACTGACCTTTTTTATGAAAATATAGCTTTATTCTAAACCAAGTCAATTTCATAGGATGATTGTTTTATCTCACCCTGATGGGGCCATATTTTGGAATTTAGAAGTTAGTTACGAGGTGGAGAGCAACTTAGTGATACATTTCAGCCCAGACCTTGTTGTTTTGAGTACTCACCTGTCAGAAATAAATGCCGCTCAGTGGGTGGGGAAATTGATGAGGACAGCAGAGAAAGGGGGACAGTCCAATAGTAAGTGAGGAAGACACTTGACAAGGGACAATAGGTAGCTCCTCCCCTGGGAGTCTCTGACACCTACTGGCCACCTGGTAGAGAGGGGTGCTGACTGGCCAGCATTCCCCAGCTCCTAAGATTTAGGCCAATGAAGAGGCCATGTGGAGCCTCTTTCGGCTCCGTTCCAGCAGGCCACCCTATCCACCCAAATTAGGAATGGGAACCCAGCCTGACAAATCCTGCGGATCTAGCCAACATCCGTATAGTGGTCAGGATGGTATTTTTTCTCCCATGGGCCAACTGGCAGAAGACTAAGGAGGGGTTGTTGTTTTTTGCCTTCTTTGTAGCACCTTCAAGCCACAGTAGGAACAAATTTAGAACTTAACTAAGGTACTGGGGTGGTGGTGTTTATTCATTACAACTTGTAGACAGTTTCCAGTGCAGTTAAGAGAATACAATGAATGGTTCCCAGAGGTGATGGATTTTGAGCTCATGTGATAGTGTGAGACCTTGTGGCCTTTGCAGGCTGAGGTCAGACCTTTTGTCCCTCGTAGGCCAAAGTCCCCACTCTCCTATACCCTCTGTCACCATTACTGGGGAAAGGGTGCTAGAACTCAGAGAGAGCTGAGTCCTTGGGGGCAGGGTATGCTGAGGAGAGCCTGGGTAATATGGTTTATATGAGGAGAGCCTGGGTAATATGGTACAGAGCCCTGTAACCCTGGCACCAGTTAACAGATCAGATGGTAAGGAGCCCAGTAACCCCCACGCTGGAATCAATTAAATGCCTAATATAATAGGAGAGTATGGGTGATGGGCTGGTAGCGCCCTTCCCCTGTGTTAAAGTTTAATAAAAGTTGAAGCCTGCCACTTAATTCCATGTATGTGTCTCTCTTCATTTTGCCACTGTGCCCACATCAATACCTCCAGGGGGCAGAAATTAAAGGCCTGATTCTGTGTTCATTAAAACCAGTTGCAGATTCCCCACTAACTTCATTGGGGCAGGACCAGGACATAACAAATCTTTGAGTCACCTCTGAGTGATGCTGTTTATCTGTTTCAGAGTAGCAGCCGTGTTAGTCTGTATTTGCAAAAAGAAAAGGAGTACTTGTGGCACCTTAGAGACTAACAAATTTATTAGAGCATAAGCTTTCGTGAGCTACAGCTCACTTCATCGGATGCATTTGGTGGAAAAAACAGAGGAGAGATTTATATACACACACACAGAGAACATGAAACAATGGGTTTATCATACACACTGTAAGGAGAGTGATCACTTAAGATAAGCCATCACCAGCAGCAGGGGGGGGAAAGGAGGAAAACCTTTCATGGTGACAAGCAAGGTAGGCTAATTCCAGCAGTTAACAAGAATATCAGAGGAACAGTGGGGGGTGGGGTGGGAGGGAGAAATACCATGGGGAAATAGTTTTACTTTGTGTAATGACTCATCCATTCCCAGTCTCTATTCAAGCCTAAGTTAATTGTATCCAGTTTGCAAATTAATTCCAATTCAGCAGTCTCTTGTTGCAGTCTGGTTTTGAAGCTTTTTTGTTGAAGTATAGCCACTCTTAGGTCTGTGATCGAGTGACCAGAGAGATTGAAGTGTTCTCCAACTGGTTTTTGAATGTTATAATTCTTGACGTCTGATTTGTGTCCATTCATTCTTTTACGTAGAGACTGTCAAGTTTGGCCAATGTACATGGCAGAGGGGCATTGCTGGCACATGATGGCATATATCACATTGGTAGATGCGCAGGTGAACGAGCCTCTGATAGTGTGGCTGATGTGATTAGGCACTATGATGGTATCCCCTGAATAGATATGTGGACAGAGTTGGCAACGGGCTTTGTTGCAAGGATAGGTTCCTGGGTTAGTGGTTCTGTTGTGTGGTTGCTGGTGAGTATTTGCTTCAGATTGGGGGGCTGTCTGTAAGCAAGGACTGGTCTGTCTCCCAAGATCTGTGAGAGTGATGGGTCATCCTTCAGGATAGGTTGTAGATCATTGATGATGCGTTGGAGAGGTTTTAGTTGGGGGCTGAAGGTGATGGCTAGTGGCGTTCTGTTGTTTTCTTTGTTGGGCCTGTCCTGTAGTAGGTGACTTCTGGGTACTCTTCTGGCTCTGTCAATCTGTTTCTTCACTTCAGCAGGTGGGTATTGTAGTTGTAGGAATGCATGATAGAGATCTTGTAGTGTTTGTCTCTGTCTAAGGGGGTGGAGCAAATGCGGTTATATCGTAGCGCTTGGCTGTAGACAATGGATCGAGTGGTATGATCTGGATGAAAGCAAGAGGCATGTAGGTAGGAATAGCGGTCAATAGGTTTCCGATATAGGGTGGTGTTTATGTGACCATCGCTTATTAGCACCGTAGTGTCCAGGAAGTGGATCTCTTGTGTGGACTGGTCCAGGCTGAGGTTGATGGTGGGATGGAAATTGTTGAAATCATGGTGGAATTCCTCAAGAGCTTCTTTTCCATGGGTCCAGATGATGAAGATGTCATCAATGTAGTGCAAGTAGAGTAGGGGCATTAGGGGACGAGAGCTGAGGAAGCGTTGTTCTAAGTCAGCCATAAAAATGTTGGCATACTGTGGGGCCATGCGGGTACCCATCGCAGTGCCGCTGATTTGAAGGTATACATTGTCACCAAATGTGAAATAGTTATGGGTCAGGACAAAGTCACAATACCATCATAGGGCCTAATCACATCAGCCACACTATCAGAGGCTCGTTCACCTGCGCATCTACCAATGTGATATATGCCATCATGTGCCAGCAATGCCCCTCTGCCATGTACATTGGCCAAACTGGACAGTCTCTACGTAAAAGAATGAATGGACACAAATCAGACGTCAAGAATTATAACATTCAAAAACCAGTTGGAGAACACTTCAATCTCTCTGGTCACTCGATCACAGACCTAAGAGTGGCTATACTTCAACAAAAAAGCTTCAAAACCAGACTCCAACGAGAGACTGCTGAATTGGAATTAATTTGCAAACTGGATACAATTAACTTAGGCTTGAATAGAGACTGGGAATGGATGAGTCATTACACAAAGTAAAACTATTTCCCCATGGTATTTCTCCCTCCCACCCCACCCCCCACTGTTCCTCTGATATTCTTGTTAACTGCTGGAATTAACCTACCTTGCTTGTCACCATGAAAGGTTTTCCTCCTCCCCCCCCTGCTGCTGTTGATGGCTTATCTTAAGTGATCACTCTCCTTACAGTGTGTATGATAAACCCATTGTTTCATGTTCTCTGTGTGTGTGTATATAAATCTCTCCTCTGTTTTTTCCACCAAATGCATCCGATGAAGTGAGCTGTAGCTCACGAAAGCTTATGCTCTAATAAATTTGTTAGTCTCTAAGGTGCCACAAGTACTCCTTTTCTTTTTGCTGTTTATTTGGTATCCAGTTCTTAACAGGGACCAAACCTGTAATTCATTATTATTGGACATAGCTGACAAGTTTTGAGGAGCTCCTTGAATGACGTTTATCACAGAAGTGAGTTTGGCTTGAAGAGCTGGGGTTGAGGATGCACCCCTACCTGAAAACTGAGAATTTTCCCCCTCTCACCCAAGCTTCCTCTTCTCATTTGATTCCCATTTGTCTCTCCCACATTTGCCCTGTCCCTTATTGTACTCCCTCAGTCCTCCTTCCCTCACCCCCTAATTTCCCTCAACTCAGTTATACTGAAAGCATATGTGACAAGATTAACCCAGCTACTCTTCACTCCCCTCTGGGAGTAACTGTCGCAAGAATAGGAACCAGGGATTTATCATTATCCTGTCCCCTGCTAGGTGATGGTAACATCTCTTCCCTGCCCCTGCTCAGAGGAGGGGGAAATTATGCTAAATCTCCTTGAAATGAGACACTTAACACCCACCACCTGGCAGGTGGGTGGTAAATGCTGCACTCCTAAAATTACCACAGTGGAAGCTCACAATCAAGCAGATGGAAGCTTCACTGTAAATTGAGTAAAAAGAAAAGGAGTACTTGTGGCACCTTAAAGACTAACAAATTTATTAGAGCATAAGCTTTCGTGAGCTACAGCTCACTTCATCGGATGCATTTGGTGGAAAAAACAGAGGAGAAATTTATATACACACACACAGAGAACATGAACCAATGGGTTTATCATACACACTGTAAGGAGAGTGATCACTTAAGATAAGCCATCACCAACAGCAGGGGGGGGAAGGAGGAAAACCTTTCATGGTGACAAGCAGGTAGGCTAATTCCAGCAGTTAACAAGAATATCAGAGGAACAGTGGGGAGTGGGGTGGGAGGGAGAAATACCATGGGGAAATAGTTTTACTTTGTGTAATGACTCATCCATTCCCAGTCTCTATTCAAGCCTAAGTTAATTGTATCCAGTTTGCAAATTAATTCCAATTCAGCAGTCTCTCGTTGGAGTCTGTTTTTGAAGCTTTTTTGTTGAAGTATAGCCACTCTTAGGTCTGTGATCGAGTGACCAGAGAGATTGAAGTGTTCTCCAACTGGTTTTTGAATGTTATAATTCTTGACGTCTGATTTGTGTCCATTCATTCTTTTACGTAGAGACTGTCCAGTTTGGCCAATGTACATGGCAGAGGGGCATTGCTGGCACATGATGGCATATATCACATTGGTAGATGCGCAGGTGAACGAGCCTTTGATAGTGTGGCTGATGTGATTAGGCCCTATGATGGTATCCCCTGAATAGATATGTGGACAGAGTTGGCAACGGGCTTTGTTGCAAGGATAGGTTCCTGGGTTAGTGGTTCTGTTGTGTGGTGTGTGGTTGCTGGTGAGTATTTGCTTCAGATTGGGGGGCTGTCTGTAAGCAAGGACTGGTCTGTCTCCCAAGATCTGAGAGAGCGATGGCTCGTCCTTCAGGATAGGTTGTAGATCCTTGATGATGCGTTGGAGGGGTTTTAGTTGGGGGCTGAAGGTGATGGCTAGTGGCGTTCTGTTGTTTTCTTTGTTGGGCCTGTCCTGTAGTAGGTGACTTCTGGGTACTCTTCTGGCTCTGTCAATCTGTTTCTTCACTTCAGCAGGTGGGTACTGTAGTTGTAGGAATGCATGATAGAGATCTTGTAGGTGTTTGTCTCTGTCTGAGGGGTTGGAGCAAATGCGGTTATATCGTAGCGCTTGGCTGTAGACAATGGATCGAGTGGTATGATCTGGATGAAAGCTAGAGGCATGTAGGTAGGAATAGCGGTCAGTAGGTTTCCGATATAGGGTGGTGTTTATGTGACCATCGCTTATTAGCACCGTAGTGTCCAGGAAGTGGATCTCTTGTGTGGACTGGTCCAGGCTGAGGTTGATGGTGGGATGGAAATTGTTGAAATCATGGTGGAATTCCTCAAGAGCTTCTTTTCCATGGGTCCAGATGATGAAGATGTCATCAATGTAGCGCAAGTAGAGTAGGGGCATTAGGGAACGAGAGCTGAGGAAGCGTTGTTCTAAGTCAGCCATAAAAAGTCAGCCGCATGGCCCCACAGTATGCCAACATTTTTATGGCTGACTTAGAACAACGCTTCCTCAGCTCTCGTTCCCTAATGCCCCTACTCTACTTGCGCTACATTGATGACATCTTCATCATCTGGACCCATGGAAAAGAAGCTCTTGAGGAATTCCACCATGATTTCAACAATTTCCATCCCACCATCAACCTCAGCCTGGACCAGTCCACACAAGAGATCCACTTCCTGGACACTACGGTGCTAATAAGCGATGGTCACATAAACACCACCCTATATCGGAAACCTACTGACCGCTATTCCTACCTACATGCCTCTAGCTTTCATCCAGATCATACCACTCGATCCATTGTCTACAGCCAAGCGCTACGATATAACCGCATTTGCTCCAACCCCTCAGACAGAGACAAACACCTACAAGATCTCTATCATGCATTCCTACAACTACAGTACCCACCTGCTGAAGTGAAGAAACAGATTGACAGAGCCAGAAGAGTACCCAGAAGTCACCTACTACAGGACAGGCCCAACAAAGAAAACAACAGAACGCCACTAGCCATCACCTTCAGCCCCCAACTAAAACCCCTCCAACGCATCATCAAGGATCTACAACCTATCCTGAAGGACGAGCCATCGCTCTCTCAGATCTTGGGAGACAGACCAGTCCTTGCTTACAGACAGCCCCCCAATCTGAAGCAAATACTCACCAGCAACCACACACCACACAACAGAACCACTAACCCAGGAACCTATCCTTGCAACAAAGCCCGTTGCCAACTCTGTCCACATATCTATTCAGGGGATACCATCATAGGGCCTAATCACATCAGCCACACTATCAAAGGCTCGTTCACCTGCGCATCTACCAATGTGATATATGCCATCATGTGCCAGCAATGCCCCTCTGCCATGTACATTGGCCAAACTGGACAGTCTCTACGTAAAAGAATGAATGGACACAAATCAGACGTCAAGAATTATAACATTCAAAAACCAGTTGGAGAACACTTCAATCTCTCTGGTCACTCGATCACAGACCTAAGAGTGGCTATACTTCAACAAAAAAGCTTCAAAAACAGACTCCAACGAGAGACTGCTGAATTGGAATTAATTTGCAAACTGGATACAATTAACTTAGGCTTGAATAGAGACTGGGAATGGATGAGTCATTACACAAAGTAAAACTATTTCCCCATGGTATTTCTCCCTCCCACCCCACTCCCCACTGTTCCTCTGATATTCTTGTTAACTGCTGGAATTAGCCTACCTGCTTGTCACCATGAAAGGTTTTCCTCCTTCCCCCCCCTGCTGTTGGTGATGGCTTATCTTAAGTGATCACTCTCCTTACAGTGTGTATGATAAACCCATTGTTTCATGTTCTCTGTGTGTGTGTGTATATAAATCTCTCCTCTGTTTTTTCCACCAAATGCATCCGATGAAGTGAGCTGTAGCTCACGAAAGCTTATGCTCTAATAAATTTGTTAGTCTTTAAGGTGCCACAAGTACTCCTTTTCTTTTTGCGAATACAGACTAACACGGCTGCTACTCTGAAACCTGTAAATTGAGTGAGGACCCTTTCAATTGCACTGAAGCAATGTGGGATTTTCACTTAACACTAAGTACAGTCTAGCTACCCTTGAGTTCAATCCACTGGATTTCACGAAAGATGCCAGTCTTTACATAATATGTTAAAAAATTTCTTCTTTTAAGTCCTAGTGGGTAGAGAGAGGTTCTTGAAGCTAAGCGAAGGTGACATGAGCAGGGCTGGAGCTGTATGAGGCCCAATGGAACAAAAGTGCAGGAAGCATAACATTTACTTTCCCTGTTCAAGCACTACTTAAGTCCAAGCAAAGAATGTTTCTGCATCATGACTGTCTGCTGTCATTGAGGAAGTGACTTGGCAATTAATCTGTTGGTGAAGCATGACTTCACTTTTGAAAATCCATGCTAGCTATGTCTAACTCTTCTGTACTTTTCTACAGGAGATAAGGCTCAACAGAAGATTTTACAGTAGAAACCCCCTGAAATATGCAATTATCTGTCCAGGCACTGTTTTCTGATACAAATAACTAGAGCTGGTTGAAATTTTTCTTTTACATTTTTTGATGAAAAGTGGCCTTTTTTAAGCAAAATTTTTCACTATTTACTGTTTCTCATCAGAACCCCAAATTAAAACATTTCAAATTTAGACATTTTAAAAATTTTGAATATTCAAGGTCTTTTTGCTTCTTTCCCCTCATTTTTCCTTTTTCCTTTATTCCCTTCTACCTCTTAATGCAATAAAATGAATGATGTATTTCCCCCACACACATACACTCTGGAAAAGATACAAAATGGCAAAAGGAAAAATTAAACTCAGATATTCATCAAAGGTGGGGGAAGAAGTGAGGAAGACGAGGGAGGAAAATGATACATTCAAATTTTCAAAAAAATTTGAATTAATATTTTGTGAAAAATTACCCAAAATGAAAAATTGTTCTATTTCAATTCCTGTAAAATGGAAACAACTTTGACATTTCAATTGTTTTGCTAAGTGTATTTTCCATTTTTTGACCGTTCTACAGATAACATTGCAGACTACTGTCTACTATTTGTTGAATGGTGTTCTCTAGCAACAGCCAGCCTCTGCAAATATCCTAGACCCTTTCCAATCATGCTTTAGATCAGAGTGTGCCATAGAAATGGTATTAATTGGAGTATTGAATTATTTTCTTCAGGCTAAAAGAGCAATGCGGTATGATTAGTTATTTAGTGTCTGAATACTGTGCAATTACATTAAAAACAGGGTTTTTTAAAAAATTGAACCAATTCATTTGTGCTTTTCTTGATCGTATCCTCTTACAGTTTTGGTGGTTGAGAGGCATAGAACAGCTTTTGAAACTCCTCAATTCATTCTTTTCTCTTTTAGGAGAAAACATACATTTCTCTCCTTTGAAGCAAAATGACAGGAAGGGTGGAACAAAACCACTTGAATATTGACAAAAACTTCCTTTGTGCTTACTGTCATACAATCTTCTTTTTATAACCTGGGTGGATATTTTTGGTATGTTTATTGTGGAAATCTCATTAATTGCTAGGGACTTACCTTTTTGATGTAATGTGGTACATAACATACATATTCTTTGTGTCAGTCAAGTTGATATGAATGAGACTGGTAAAAAGGAAGGGAATTGAAGAATATAGTAGGGAAAACAAACAAAATGTACGTTTTAAAGGACAGCAGTCAATTTCCACTGAACACAGCAGAACATGGGATGACTGGAGGAAACTACTTATAGCTCTTTGATTCTCTGTCCCATCCCCAGCCCTAGTGCAGATTAGAACAGCCTTGGGACTATTCTAACTTGCTTCAACTGGCAACAGTCCCTAAA
Organism: Dermochelys coriacea; assembly: GCF_009764565.3. Lineage (NCBI taxonomy): Eukaryota > Metazoa > Chordata > Testudines > Dermochelyidae > Dermochelys > Dermochelys coriacea. The sequence continues at coordinate 111,304,334 of NC_050069.1, forward strand.
GAACCATCTGCCAGCTGGTGATACCAGACTCCACTCCAGCTACTAGTCTTCCCTGTCCCAGACCATGCCACCTGGCACCTGCAGTGGGTCTAAACCTGCTGAGAACTTCCCCATGTGAGTTATCCCCAGCTAGAGAACTACAGAGAGTTTCTGCTTCCTTTGCACCATCTTCAGAGAGGGTGGCTCAGCATTTTTATCTTTCAGATTTGAAGTTCCAAGGGGAAAAAATGGTACAAAATGCTAACAAAATCAGAATCAAACCCTTTAATATTTTTGCATCCAAGCATTTTTGGAAATGTGGCAGTAAAAGAAATGAACAAGAGTTTCCTCATTCAGAAGGTATTTCCCTCAGGCTTGAAGATTTATTGATGATGTAGTTATTTTTCTATAAAACTAAATATAAAAAACAATACAGTTTCATAATTTTTAAGGGCTTGATTCTAATGTTGATTTAAGCAAATGATTTGGCATTGTTAATAATGATGAAAAAGCTAAGTGATTTTGTAATAATGTAGTAATCTTTACTGAAGTCAAGGGAGTGCTGACTAGACTTGTAGCTATTTATGCACATAGCTATTATGTTGTGTATTTGTACTTGGGTTTTGCACATACAATCGCCATATAATAAGCAAAGAAGCAGAGCTTGCATTTCCTTGATGATCTGGTTTTCTTATCTATAAATGGTTATAATAATACTCACCTGCCACACAAGGGCATTGTGAAGCTCATTTAACCAATGATTGTAAATTACTCTGAAATTCTTGGCTGGAAGTGTCAGGAGGTCAGCGGGGGTCCGAGACGCTGAGTGGCTTTGGGACTGCAGTGCCCCAGCAGCGGGAATCTAAGAGGGCACCTTTTCTGGCAGGTGTAAGTAGTGAAGGTCTCTGGAGCCGCGTCCTCTCTGGCGGCAGCCGTGCCTAGTGGCAAGAGTCCAAGGAGCCACCTTCTCTCTGGCAGCAGCAGTGCCTACTGGCAAAAGTCCAAGAATCCGCCCTCCCTAACGGCAGTAGTGCCTGATGGCAATAGTCCAAGTAGGCGCCCTCTGTAGAGGCAGTAGAGCTTCATAGCATTAGTCCAAAGAGCTGCCCTCTCTAATGGCAGTAGTGCCTGGTGGCAATAGCAGAGAAGGTAGGGGAACCCTGGCCCACCCGGGGGTGCTCACCCCCCCAATCGCCCCCTTCCACTAAGGCCCCACCCCTGCCCCACCTCTTCCCACTCCCACTCCGCCCCTGCCCTGCCTCTTCCCAGCCTGTTCAGTACCCTCTCCTGAGCACGCCCTGTCCCTGTTCCTCCCCCTCTATCCCTGCACCTCCTGCACGCTGCAGAACAGTTGATCCGCGGCAGATGGGAAGCGCTGGGAGGGCTGAGGAAAAATTGATTGGCAGGGCCGCCAGTGGGTGGGAGGCGCTGGGGTGGGCAGGAAGGGAGTTGGCTCCCAGTGGGTGCTAAGCACCCTCTAATTTTTTTCCACTGAGTCAGCGCCTATGGTGCATGCCCAGAGGCAAAAATTCAGGCTCAGCTTGGGGCCCAGGCTCTAGGACTCTGTGAGGTGAGAGGGTCGCAAAGCTGAGGCTGCAGCCCAAGCCCGAACATCTACATTGTAATTAAGCAGCCCCTAAGCCCAAGCCCTGGGAGCCTAAGTCATCTGTCACAGGCCAGTCATGGATGTCTAACTGCAGTGTAGACATAGCCTTAGGAGGCTAGGTGCCTACAGGGTTAGGAAGCAGCTGAGTAGAATTTTGGTAGATCACAGTGGTGCCTAAAAAGGTGACTTGAGCACCGAGATACCTTTGTGGCTCACTCCCCTAGCTCCTACATAAAGAAGCCAACACTCACTTCTTTAGAGCCTCAAAAAGCTGCATTTGAGTGGTGAAGGGTTAGTGCTAATCATTGCTGTTCATATGACCCAGTGGATACTGATAGATTTGACGAACATCATCAAACCCACAGAACTCATTTAGCCTTTCCATTCCCACTGGTAAATATGAAAGTAATAGTAAATCTTTTTTGACAGCTATCTCCAGTTTTATTGGCACATAGTCAGGGCCCAATTTGAACACATTGCTTTGCACCATACATGCATCAAAACCAAGACACAAACTGTCTTCCTGACTCTTTTTCTGCAATTATTGAACACATTAACTTGCCTGCTCAAGAAAGACATGTTCTCAAAAGACAACGGTAGTAATAGTTGTCCTGAAAATCAAGAGATTAAAGGTTAAGTTGTGTTACAATTTAGAGAGGAAAAAACAGAGATTCCCTAATTTTTAAAAAAGACTCCTAATGAATTTCACAGACCTCCTAGAATGCTTGTCATTTTTCCTTATGCTGATGATTGAGCCAAACATATTGGTGCCAGCCAGGTGATTAGCTCACTCATAGTTACAACCTCTTGGGAGAATAATGGTAGCTTTGTACTATCCTACTTATGTGGGCAGGACTCATGCACCCTACTACCATCCCTCCATATTCTGTATGTTTATACCACTCGTGTCACTGGTTAGGAAAACTGTCACAGAGGGGCTTTTCTTCCATTCCCCACAAGTGGGCGTGGATTCCCTAGATGGGGAATTGTCATAGTTGGTGGAGAGGTGCTTTTTTTAAAATAATTTTTAACCTTTTTTGAGATGTGATCCCAGGTATGGAAGAAGCAGTGCAGTGACTCCTCTTCCTCCATGAAGGGAGACTGTGCATTACTTAATGCATGATAAGTAATTTGTGCCAAATCATGATACACAGTACGTTTGTTAACTAATCCTGGAACAAATTAGCGGATTATAATTACATGGCTCTTCATTCTGACCATGTAATTTAAAATGATCATTTAAAAATTTCTAAACATTTTATCCAATCATGTCTTGATTTACATTCCTCCTGGAGAAGTACAATTCCTGCCAATTTTAAAATCTATTCCTGATGCCGACTGTTGAGTTATACAAGTGCAAAAAATAAAGTTATTTAAATATTTCAAATGGGGAGTGTGTATTTTAGTTGACATTAGCAAAACTTGAAAAGGGTTAAACTCTCTGAGCTCAAGCTTTCCAAAACCTCTACCTATTATATTCAATCTAAAGCTAATCAAATAGAGCTAGGTCAGCTCCCCAAGTCCATGGGCCACTGGCTGTGACATCCAATCCTAAGAAAAGCATGTTGGCAGCTTGTCCTCTAGGTGAAGGATCCAGGGTATACCTCAGTACCTCCAGTAATACCCCCCCACATCCATGGTCTTCACTCATAAACACGATGCCCCCTGCTGGTTGTTTTTTCCTGTCTAATATGACCACACAGGTAGAGGACCCCTGCAAATCTGTGGATACCTGCTTTACATCTGCAGATATCTGCAGACCATGTTTGCAAATCGGAAGTGGATACAAATTTTGTATCCTCACAGGGTCTCTATAAATCCTGGCCTAAGCATTCATGGGACCAACCATTGATTATGCCACAGAGGCCTCAACTTGCCAAATGATTTGATACCTGATTGGCATTTTCACTAGGCAAGTTTTTGTTTGTTCCTTGTTTGGTGTTTTATAGAGCTTTATGAACTGTACCACAATGCATACTATTTTGGTTCTGTGACGGCTAGAAGAACCATCTGAGACAGACCCAACCCTGTCATTTTCTAATCTAAGTCATCACTTACTCCACATTTAATCATTTGGGGACAAGTAGAAATATAACAGCTGCCCTTCCCTTGGTACAGGCTGAATCAAATTTGTGATCCTACAGTTTTCATATGACTTCATAACCAAAAAACAAAGAGCAATATCTTGAATCCTTTTGGTTCCAGTAAAGTGTATTTTACACATACCCACACCCCCTGCACTAATTGTTGAAGAAAACTGAAAGTGCTTTGCTGGTGGAAATTGTCAGGCATGACCTCAATTGTATATGGGGAAAGAGAAATTGTAATGACCTCGGTAATCAACTATTTACTGTTATAAGAGTGAAACAAGGAAACCCGCTGCTATAAGAAGATCTTAATAATCAGCTTTTACTGCAATTCTAGCACTGTGAGGAAAAATACTGTTAACAATCTAAACTAATGCTATCCTTTAACCACTCAGTTACAGAATGGATGAATGTGATTTGTCAGACTGCTACGAAAAAGGCCTGTATAAGAATGCTAGTCGGATTTAAAGAAAAATGTCAGCCAATGCAAGGAAAAGGGTTTAGCCACATCCCCAAACGAACTCAGATTTACACTGCAAAAGAAGTATAGTCTGGCACTAATCTGCCATATACATACACCGGCAGGACTAATTGTTATGGTGGACTCTGAATGGGGCCATCTGGAGGTTAGATGTCTACACACACAAATGTGTCCAGGGCCTCAATGCAAAATGTGTGTAACTTTAGCGCCCTTGTGGCCAAGATGGAGTCTGCTCCTGCAGGCAGCTCTGGCCAAGAAACAGCGCGCGCAGGAATGCAGCAGGAAAAATCCCTTCCACCCCAGGGGCACCTGTTCCAAACCCTCCAGAGTGAACACACACACACACAAGGGAAAAGTACAATGGATATAACAAAGGGAGATATATATTTACAGAGGGATGAGAGGAGAAAAACAACAAGGGGAAATGTAGGGGGAGCAGTAGAACAGGGGTGCATCTAAACCAAGGCCCCTCAGGCCCAGAGGTAGCACAGTCTGAAAGGGCAGACACTGAGCAAGGTGTCTGCATGCAGAGTTCAGGAGTCAGGAGCAAAGTTCCAGTTCAATGATGAGTCTTGGGTGCTCTTGGTCATCTTCAGCACCAGTGAACTTTCCCCAACAAACCACTCCGGTACCCTCTTCTGCCGCTCTCTGCAAAGCCACACAGCGCGACAACCTCTCCACTTAACTAACTAGCAGCCTCCCTCCTTATTCTCAATGCAGAGTCACAAGCCCTAGTACTCACAGCCCCATGTAGCTCTGGGCAGCAGTGATACTGGGTCCAGCTTCAGCCTGTCCCTCTTGGGCAATTCCTCCCTGGCATAGTGCTCCTCCTGGCTCCTGTCGTGGGGTGTCCCCGATCAGCCGCCCTGTCCTTCCCAGGCTTCAGGCAGGTTCTCTCTCCTTTGCTTTGACCAGGGCCTCCGGGCTGCAGTCTCTCTCTCCCCGGGGTTCCAGAGCCAGACCCCCAAGTTTCCCTTCTTTCTCTCACTGCTCCTCCTCCCCAATAGGAAAAAGATTTAAAGGGGCCATGCGTGGGACTTGGGAGGAGCCACAAAAGGGATGGACAACTTTCTCACTATGCTTCCATTGCTGGCTATTCTGGTGGGCTAATATTATGCCCAATACTTGGCTATAATTTGTTGTTCTTTGTGGTAAAGATACAACCCTCTTTTGGATAATAGGTTTTTGAATAAGCAGATTTTCAGGTTCCATATGGAAGCATAGATCTTCTGATATTAAAATAGTTCAAACAGACTCCCTAGGTGTATACTCAACTTCATGTTACATTTCTTCACAACCCAAAACATTTTGCTTGGAGGCTGAATTTATGGTACAGAACAATCTTACAAAGAGGTAGGGACAAGTGATGCCCTCTGTGGGAAAACACTACAGAAGGACCAAGTAACTCTAAGAGACTGGGAACTGTTTGATAGCATGTAGTCAGATCCCATGTAAGATAATTCTTCCATTGGCAACCATTATTTAATGCAGGGAAATCTCCATTGGTTTGTAGGGGGCTGGTGCCACAGAGTGACTATTTCGTGACCAGCCCTTCAATTTCATTAGGTATTTCACTGTTTTTCTTTCTTACGCAGGCAAAAAAATGGCCCTTAGTCTTTTATACAGCTCAGTAGCCTACATGCTGTTCTCCGCAAGCTTTTCCTTAAACTTATTGACAAGTTTCAGACTTCAAATATAGTTCATTAGTTTTGGTACATAGTCTTAGGCCTCCCTCCTCTGAAGGAGTAAAGCAGTGGTGAACACTAAAATCTGTTTCCTACAATGAATGTAATTTAGCGATATTGCAATATCTAGTTTCAACTTGTAACACATCTCTCTAACATTAAGTATTTCCTACAGTATATCCGTATCAGGGAAGCAACATTAAGACAACTGATGTATAGCAAGCACTATACAAGGGAAAAACCCCAAGAGGGCGTATAAATGATAGTACAGATGCAGGTTTCAGAGTAGCAGCCGTGTTAGTCTGTATCCGCAAAAAGAAAAGGAGTACTTGTGACACCTTAGAGACTAACAAATTTATTTGAGCATAAGCTTTCGTGAGCTACAGCTCACTTCATTGGATGCATTCAGTGGAAAATACAGTGGGGAGATTTATATACACAGAGAACACGAAACAATGGGTGTTACCATACACACTGTAACTAGAGTGATCACTTAAGGTGAGCTATTACCAGCAGGAGAGCGGATGGGAAAAAAACCTTTTGTAGTGATAATCAAGGTGGGCCATTTCCAGCAGTTGACAAGAACGTCTGAGGAACAGTGGGGGGAGATAAACATGAGGAAATAGTTTTCCTTTGTGTAATGACCCATCCACTCGCAGTCTCTATTCAAGCTTAAGTTAATTGTATCCAGTTTGCAAATTAATTCCAATTCAGCAGTCTCTCGCTGGAGTCTGTTTTTGAAGTTTTTTTGTTGAAGTATTGCCACTTTTAGGGTTGTAATCGAGTGACCAGAGAGATTGAAGTGTTCTCCAACTAGTTTTGAATGTTATAATTCTTGACGTCTGATTTGTATCCATTTATTCTTTTACATAGAGATTGTCCAGTTTGACCAATGTACATGGCAGAGGGGCATTGCTGACACATGATGGCATATATCACATTGTTAGATGTGCAGGTGAACGAGCCTCTGATGGTGTGGCTGATGTGATTAAGCCCTATAATGGTGTCCCCTGAATAGATATGTGGACACAGTTGGCAACGGGCTTTGTTGCAAGAATAGGTTCCTGGGTTAGTGGTTCTGTTGTGTGGTGTGTGGTTGCTGGTGAGTATTTGCTTCAGGTTGGGGGGCTGTCTGTAAGCAAGGACTGGCCTGTCTCCCAAGATCTGTGAGAGTGATGGGTCGTCCTTCAGGATAGGTTGTAGATCCTTGATGATGCGTTGGAGAGGTTTTAGTTGGGGGCTGAGGGTGATGGCTAGTGCCGTTCTGTTATTTTCTTTGTTGGGCCTGTCCTGTAGTAGGTGACTTCTGGGTACTCTTCTGGCTCTGTCAATCTGTTTCTTCACTTCAGCAGGTGGGTATTGTAGTTGTAAGAATGCCCGACAGAGATCCCGTAGATGTCTGCCTCTGTCCGAGGGGTTGGAGCAAATGAGGTTGCATCACAGAGCTTGGCTGTAGACAACGGATCATGTGGTGTGGTCTGAATGAAAGCTGGAGGCATGTAGGCAGGAACAGCGGTCAGTAGGCCTCCAGCACATAGTGGTGTCCATGTGAGCATTGCCCATCAGCACCGCAGTGTCCAAGAAGTGGATCTCCCATGTGGACTGGTCCAGGCTGAGGTTGATGGTGGGATGGAAATTGTTGAAATCATGGTGGAAATAAAGGGCTTCTTTTCCATGGGTCCAGATGACGAAGGTGTCATCAATGTAGCGCAAGTAGAGTAGGGGCATTAGGGGGTGAGAGCTGAGGAAGCGTGTTCTAAATCAGCCATAAAAATGTTGGCATACTGTGGGGTCATGCGGGTACCCATCGCAGTGCCACTGATTTGAAGGTATACATTATCCTCAAATGTGAAATAGTTATGGGTGAGGACAAAGTCACAAAGTTCAGCCACCAGGTTTGCCGTGACATTATCAGGGATACTGTTCCTGACGGCTTGTAGTCCATCTTTGTGTGGACTGTTGGTGTAGAGGGCTTCTACATCCATAGTGGCTAGGATGGTGTCTTTAGGAAGATCACCGATGGATTGTAGTTTCCTCAGGAAGTCAGTGGTGTCTCGAAGATAGCTGGGAGTGCTGGTAGCATAGGGCCTGAGGAGGGAGTCTACATAGCCAGACAATCCCGCTGTCAGGGTGCCAATGCCTGAGATGATGGGACGTCCAGGATTTCCAGGTTTATGGATCTTGGGTAGCAGATAGAATACCCCAGGTCGGGGTTCCAGGGGTGTGTCTGTGCGGATTTGTTCTTGTGCTTTTTCAGGGAGTTTCTTGAGCAGATGCTGTAGTTTCTTTTGGTAACCCTCAGTGGGATCAGAGGGTAATGGCTCGAAGAAAGTGGCATTGGAGAGCTGCCTAGCAGCCTCTTGTTCATATTCTGACCTTTTCATGATGATGACAGCACCTCCTTTGTCAGCCTTTTTGATTATGACGTCAGAGTTGTTTCTGAGGCTGTGGATGGCATTGTGTTCTGCACAGCTGAGGTTATGGGGCAAATGATGCTCCTTTTCCACAATTTCAGCCCGTGCACTCTATGTAGCAGAAGCACTCTATGTAGAATCCAGTCTGTTGTTTCGACCAATATTCTCTGATCCAAGCACTGTTTAAACCGTGGCAATGAGAACACTGTTCTGCTAAAACTTGTACAACAGCAGCCCTGGTCCCATAAATTTTCCTACCAAAACTGTGCTTTTTATTTTAGCTTCACACACAACAGTATCAGTTAAGACTGAAATAAAACACAGTAGATGAAATTCTTAGCTAAAGTAACATGTTCACTTCAATGAAGCTATGTCAACTTATACAGCGGAGGATAATTCTTCACTGCCTTGCATCTTGAATAATGATTGACACCTGTAAAGTGGGTGTAAAATACTACCAAATCAGAGTAGTAATATTTTAAACCCCCTTTGTATAGGTGTGCCAATGACTACATATGGTGTAAAGCAATGGAGATTCAGGCCTCATAATCTGTGCTTTGCGGAAAATATAACCACAATATGGGAAAAGAAATCAGATGGCATAGAACAGACAAATAGAATGAGATGTAGAAGTGTACCTGCCTTAGGCTAAGCTGCTTGAAATTGGGACATGAAGAAAATCTGAACAAACAGTGATCAAGAAATACTGGATAAACCCGATCGGACTAGGATATATAGTATCAGAGGGGTAGGCGTGTTAGTCTGTATCCACAAAAACAATGAGGAGTCCGGTGGCACCTTAAAGACTAACAGATTTATTTGGGCATAAGCTTTTTTGCGTTAAAAAAAACCCACGTGGAGTGATACTCCATGCATCTGAAGAAGTGGGTTTTTTACCCACGAAAGCTTATGTCCAAATAAATCTGTTAGCATATATAGTGGCTCTAGCATCCCAAAAATAAATTTGTTTACAGGACAACAAAGTCCATTCTTTCCTTTACTCAAATACCATGATTTTGTTTTTATTGAAAATGAAAGAAGATAATTATATATCAATATAGATGGCTAATTACATCATCATTTAGCTATTGAATTATTGAGAGTAATATGCAAGAGAGAAAATGCCTTAGATTTTTCTTAGAAAGACAAGGTGAGTGAGGTAATATCTTTTATTGGACCAACTTCTATTGGTGAAAAAAAGACAAGCTTTTGAACTTATGCAGAGGTTTTCTTCAGGACTGGGAAAAGTACAGTACTCAGAGTGGTGTCACCTGAGTGTTAGCTTTTTACATGCAAACACTGCATTCTACTACTTTCCATTAGTCTAACGAGCCCTCTAGTGGTCACATATAGAGTTCTTTATCAACTATTTAAAGTGGTAAACTACAACCTCCTTGCAAATTTGTACTTACTCATTCTCTTGAAGTGAAGAAAGTATCCTTAGTTTAAGGGTGGGAAAGTAGATTGTAGACATTGGGTGACGATAAATTTGTATAATGGTTTTGCAAGACTAGACTGGTCTCACCTTAAATCATGAAATCATGGAGGCTATCTGTACCCCAGAATATTATATATTCCTATTGTATATGATTTCATGGACACCTTTTCAAAATCATACCCAAGACTATATAATTATAGGATTAAAAGTGGACCTTAACCAAAACATCTATCTCCATTTGGGATCCAGAGCCACAAACCCTCCCTTGGAGTCAGGCGCCTTAGCAAGATTGGCAGCGATGCAGGCTAAACGCCACATATAATGGCCTGGCTGGGGGAAGAGAAGAACAACCCCCCTCATGACCGTTAGCCTAGCGATAAGGATATTCACCCAGGCTATGGGGAGACTACAGTTCAGTTCTCCCCTCTGCCTGATGAGGACCATGGGAGAGGGATAGCTCAGTGTTTTGAGCATTGGCCCACTAAACCCAAGGTTGTGAGTTCAATCCTTGAGGGGGCCATTTAGGGATCTGGGACAAAAATGGGAGATTGGACCTGCTTTGAGCAGGAGGTTGGTCTAGATGACCTCCTGAGGTCCCTTCCAACCCTGATAATCTATGAGCAAGGATTTCACATCTCTTAGGTGATTACTCTAACCACTGGAATACAGAGCAGGGGCGTAGCCACGAGTGGGCCTGGTGGGCCATGGCCCACTCACTTAGCATCCAGGCCCACCCCTAGCCCTGACTCTGTTCTGGCCCCAGTACTAGCCCTGCCCAGACTGGGGGATGCCGCACACCGGGTGCACACACCCTCAGCCCAACTGGAGGGGGGGGTGGGACAGCAGCGGCACAGCAGCAGAGGGCCAGACAAGCACGCTGTACATGCACGCACACCGCAGTAGGAGGAGCCGGGTCCGGCGTGGGACGGTGAGATGAGGACGGGTGCCAGGAGCCATGCACCCTGGAGAGTGGTATCTCCTCCTGGAGCTGGGTGTGCATGCAGGGCCACAGGGGGGCGAGGGGGGTCCCTGGATAACACATCCAGTGCCCCCCACAAGGCCAGCTGGAGGGGGCTAAGGAGGGAGGTGGGCCTCCCGATCCGTCCTGGCCCCCTGATCCTTTCTGCCCCCCATCATTGCCTGCCCACCTGAAGTTAGGGCCCACCCAAATGTCCCATGCTGGCTACACCACTGATACAAAGTCATTTTTACTTTTTGTCTGGCCCAATGCATATTAATGATTTATACAAAGTGGAACATCTTGAACAAGAGAGATTGGGAAAGTCCCACGTCAGAATATCCCTGAACCCCAGTAGTTAGAGCAATCACCTGAGAGGTCTCCTACCAGGAAAAAATTAGAACAAATAATGCTGATTTTCAGGGCTTACCGCATAAACTCTCTTAAAGGGAAAAAGGCACAGTCATTTCCCAACAAGAATCCCTAAGGTGGCAGGGAGAAAGAGGCCTAATAAGTCTCTTTCAAAGAGTACTTTTACAGAGGACCAGGGGAAACCCTCTGAAAACAAATGTAGCCACACCAGGTGCTTTAATGTTCATGAAAGGAAAGATCTTAAAATATATAATATATATACAGACTGTATAATATAAAGACATTCAGACAGTATAACAAAACATAAACCTCAACCTAAGCTTTCTCTCCCCCAAGCTTGGTTATTCCTAAGATTTCCCTGTAGGCCTTTCTCTGGCCTAGTCACTAGGGCCCAGACCCACATAAGGAACTTGCATAATGACAGGTTTCAGAGTAGCAGCCGTGTTAGTCTGTATTCGCAAAAAGAAAAGGAGTACTTGTGGCACTTTAGAGACTAACAAATTTATTTGACCATAAGCTTCCGTGAGCTACAGCTCACTTCATCGGATGCATTTGGTGGAAAATACAGAGGGGAGATTTGCACGAGCTGAAATTGTGGAAAAGCAGCATCACTTGCCCCATAACCTCAGCCGTGCAGAACACAATGCCATCCACAGCCTCAGAAACAACTCTGATGTCATAATCAAAAGGACTGACAAAGGAGGTGCTGTCGTCATCATGAATAGGTCAGAGTATGAACAAGGGGCTACTAGGCAGCTCTCCAACACCACTTTCTACAAGCCATTACCCTCTGATCCCACTGAGGGCTACCCAAAGAAACTACGCCATTTGCTCAAGAAACTCCCTGAAAAAGCACAAGAACAAATCTGCAGACACACACCCCTGGAACTCCGACCTGGGGTATTCTATCTGCTACCCCAGATCCATAAACCTGGAAATCCTGGATGCCCCATCATCTCAGGCATTGGCATTCTGACAACAGGATTGTCTGGCTATGTAGACTCCCTCCTCAGGCCCTGCGTTACCAGCACTCCCAGCTATCTTCGAGACATCACTGACTTACTGAGGAAACTACAATCCATTGGTGATCTTCCTAAAAACACCATCCTAGCCACTATGGATGTAGAAGCCCTCTACACCAACATTCCACACAAAGATGGGCTACAAGCCGTCAGGAACAGTATCCCTGATAATGTCACGGCTAACCTGGTGGCTGAACTTTGTGACTTTGTCCTCACCCATAACTATTTCACATTTGGGGACAATGTATACCTTCAAATCAGTGGCACTGCAATGGGTACCCGCATCACCCCACAGTATGCCAACATTTTTATGGCTGACTTAGAACAACGCTTCCTCAGCTCTCGTCCCCTAATGCCCCTACTCTACTTGCGCTACATTGATGACATCTTCATCATCTGGACCCATGGAAAAGAAGCCCTTGAGGAATTCCACCATGATTTCAACAATTTCCATCCCACCATCAACCTCAGCCTGGACCAGTCCACACAAGAGATACACTTCCTGGACACTACGGTGCTAATAAGCGATGGTCACATAAACACCACCCTATATCAGAAACCTACTGACCTCTATTCCTACCTACATGCCTCTAGCTTTCATCCAGATCATACCACACGATCCATTGTCTACAGCCAAGCTCTACGATATAACCGGATTTGCTCCAACCCTTCAGACAGAAACAAACACCTACAAGATCTCTATCATGCATTCCTACAACTATGATACCCACCTGCTGAAGTGAAGAAACAGATTGACAGAGCCAGAAGAGTACCCAGAAGTCACCTACTACAGGACAGGCCCAACAAAGAAAATAACAGAACGCCACTAGCCATCACCTTCAGCCCCCAACTAAAACGTCTCCAATGCATCATCAAGGATCTACAACCTATCCTGAAGGACGACCCATCACTATCACAGATCTTGGGAGACAGGCCAGTCCTTGCTTACAGACAGCCCCCCAATCTGAAGCAAAGACTCACCAGCAACCACACACCACACAACAGAACCACTAACCCAGGAACCTATCCTTGCAACCAAGCCCGTTGCCAACTCTGTCCACATATCTATTCAGGGGACACCATCATAGGGCCTAATCACGTCAGCCACACTATCAGAGGCTCGTTCACCTGCGCATCTACCAATGTGATATATGCCATCATGTGTCAGCAATGCCCCTCTGCCATGTACATTGGTCAAACTGGACAGTCTCTACGTAAAAGAATAAATGGACACAAATCAGACATCAAGAATTATAACATTCAAAAACCAGTCGGAGAACACTTCAATCTCTCTGGTCACTCAAATACAGACCTGAGGGTGGCTATCCTTCAACAAAAAAAACTTCAAAAACAGACTGCAACGAGAGACTGCTGAATTGGAATTAATTTGCAAACTGGATACAATTAACTTAGGCTTGAATAGAGACTGGGAGTGGATGAGTCATTACACAAAGTAAAACTATTTCCCCATGTTATTTCTCCCCACCACCCCACCCCCGACTGTTCCTCAGATGCTCTTGTTAACTGCTGGAAATAGCCTACCTTGCTTGTCACCATGAAAGGTTTTCCTCCTCCCCCCCCCCCACCCCGCTGCTGGTGATGGCTCATCTTAAGTGATCACTCTCCTTACAATGTGTATGATAAAACCCATTGTTTCATGTTCTCTGTGTGTGTATATTAATCTCCCCTCTGTATTTTCCACCAAATGCATCCGATGAAGTGAGCTGTAGCTCACGAAAGCTTATGCTCAAATAAATTTGTTAGTCTCTAAGGTGCTACAAGTACTCCTTTTCTTTTTTTAAAAAGGAACTTAGGTGTTCTGACACTGAATGTCTTGCAACGCCTAATTTTTAGACACCTAGAAAATCACAGGAACAGTGCTAAGGTTGCCAATTTTGGTTGGACGTATTGCTGGAGGTTTCACCACATGACATAATATTTAATTAAAGATTAATCTTTAATTTCTGGAGACTCCAGGACAATCCTAGAGGGTTGGCAACCCTTTGTGATCCACAAAGCCTGAGTTCATTGCCTAAGTTCCCTTAGGGTTGACAACCTGGTAATATTTAAAAACCAGACACTCCAGCCGGAGTGCTGGATTCCCCTGCCCCACCTCTTTCCTTGAGCCTGCACCCCTGCCCTGCCTTTTCCCCTGAGGTTCCACCCCCATCCACTCCTCTTCCCCTCTCCCCCCCGTCACTATCTGCTGTTCCCCTCCCAACCAAGGCAGAAGGCGGCCCCAGCTGAGTAGGGGCCGCCATGGGTGATGACCCAGTACCTCCCATCTTTCCTGCTAGCAGTAACCAAACTTTGGGTGTCCAGTCAATTGATCTGACCAGACACTGAAAACCGGACACCTGGCTACCCTAGGCTCCCTATACAATAAACAAGAAGAGATAGTGCCTACGCTGTGACCCACAAAACAGCACACCAGGCAGGGAGCTGCCTAAGCTACCCAATGGAAGATGCTGTTGAGTAGGGACAGATTTCCATTTAGGCACAGTAGGCACGTGCCAAGGGCGCCAGCCTGACCTCTCTAAAACTGAGTGTAACATGACGGTCAGCTGTAGGCAGATGCTGTGCCTAGGGACGTGTAATTCGGCCCTGCTGGCGAGAGGGGTGTATGCTGAGCCCTGCCCTCTCCGAGTTCAGCACCTCCCTCTGCTAGCAATCCATGAACTAAAGGGAAGATAAGGGTTTGGCCACCTAACTTCCATGTGGGGCCCAATCTAGTGGGTGGAATCAGAGGCCTCCTAACTCCACATAAGAGCTGTGGAAGGAGGACCTCCCTTAAAATCTTTAGCCCAGTAGTTAGGGAACTCGCCTGGGATGTGGGAGAGAGCCCCTGTCAGTTCAATGCCTCCCTCTAGCTGATGAGGAGAAAGGATTTGCCCTGGGCTCTTCCACCTCCCAGGCAAGTGCCTGAACCACTCAGGTATGGGATATTCTGATGCGAGTCTCTCTCAGTGTCTCCTGTTGAAGTTGTTCCACTTTAATTACACACTTGAATAATTAAATATTAGTTGAGCCAGACACATTGTTAGAGAGATTCTGTAGCCCACTGGTTGGAGCACTCGCCCAAGAGACAGCAGATTCCTAGTCTGTGGTAATGGTCCACTTGGTGCACTTCACTTACAAATACAGCCCTGATGAGCTCATCTTATTTTCTGGCTTTCCGCAAGCACTGTGGAACATTCCACTGCCTGGCCGCACACACTTCAAATGCCTCACAATAGCTTTTCAAAAACTCCGGAAGAAAGTTTTCTGACTGAGAAAGAAGCATGAGCTGAACATTCACCTTGGCCTCCATTCTGAGAAAAAGGCTTGGAAGTAGCATCTGCAGGGAATTATGGAAGTTTCCCAGGAGAACATGGGAGTTTTACCTCTTCTGTCACAATTCTCCTGGGTGCCATAAGGTATTCCACAGTTCATTTGAAACCTCCAAGAAGCCATTGCTTCCAGGAGCTGTGCCTGGAACTGTAGCATATTTGTACTTAGAGAGCAGGGCAGCTGAAACAGTGAAGAGCAACAGTGTCTGCAGAGGTCAAAAACTGTAGTGTCCTGGAACAACATGGCCAGTATGGACACTATGCTTACACACTGATACTATCGCTCCAGTTTAATTAGAAACCGTTCAAATTCACTAGTAGAGATTTAAATTTAAATTCTCATCCTTAACTTTGCATTTACCTTTTTTTTTCCTGTAGGATTCTTATCTATATTATGAGTATGATGTAATGCCTTTACTTGGAATCCTCACCTATGATGAACTTAATCACTCTCTCTGTGTCCTTGTGGCTTCCCAGAACAAAGGTCATTTCTCTGGCTGCATCAAAGGTTGTTCTTTAATAAGATAATTCAGGAAATAGCAAGGGTGGCTTTTAAACTCATCTTTCCACTCTTCCTTGTAATGTTTACTATTTCTTAACTGCCATTGCATGCTAATCACAGCTCTGAATGAATAAGAATTGTGACCTTGCAGTGAAATAAAATTTCACACCTTTAATAGTGATCTAAAGATTGATGATAGGTTATTCTAACTACTTTTTTTTTTTAAACCATGGTAAGAGGTTTTGAGTCTAAAAGTCTGATGACAAAAATATCTCCTGTGACAAGAATATTTCCCTCCAGGATGCTTTATAGTATATTGAAGATTACTGCTCGGGAGCAACTATCCTTTAGAATTCAGTACAGCCTAATGATACATTATGCATGACCAGCAATATAGCTAAAATCATGGGATTAGTAACATAACATGAGCCTTCATCTTGCTCCTGTTCAGCAAGCCAGAGACATGAAGGGTATTTAAATAACTACTTGCTCATTCTTCCATCAGGGACAGTGAAAAAGAGAGACGGTATCTTAACACCCAGGCATTTATTTAAAGGATTCTAACTGCAGGGATCTGGGAGGCTACATGTGTGCTGCTTGTGTTTTAAGTAGGATATGACTCATTTTAGTGTGGAAAAGAGGAATTCAATTACCTGGATTATGTAGCACTTCTACAATAGCTTTCAGACTTTCATCTTCCTAAATTTAAGGCAAGATCACTATCAAAATGTAAACCAAATTTATTTTTCCCACCAGTATACAAATATTTATCATGGCATAACATACAAGAATAATATATATAGCCCTGGAGTGATTACAAATCTATGATAGGGCTCTGCTGTGGTCATTAACCACAAGGTCAGAGCTCACAAAATTTATGAATGGCTATAGAACCAAAAAAGTAAGCTTGTATACCCAGAGGAAATTCAGTTCTACTTTATAACTATTATATTTTTACAATGTAAATTATGGTAGAGCTCAAAGATTCTTGTTATGATTCTCAGGCACTTCTCCTATTCCTGAAATCTCTATTGGAAAATGAATGAGTAGTATGAGTATGGGAGAATGTAGACTGATGCTAGAACAAAAGAATTATGATGTTTCCACATGACAGATCAGGATTTCTGTTTTATTATATGAATTATTACTTTCTATTAGCTTTTAATTCTCTAAAGATCATGATATAAAAGGAGGAAAATAACTCTCTTTTATGGTGAAAAATTGTAATGGCTAACATTCCACTTATATATTACATATTTAAAGAAGAATTAGCAGTTGCTTTTCAGAAGGAGAGAATAATTTACAAGAATTGGTTTTTAATATTTATTGTTCTACAGATGAAAAAAAGAAGAAGTGTATTTAAAGTATTCACTGTTTGAAATAAGTCCTATAGGAGAAAAAATATTCTGAGGGTGGAAAGCCACAGAGACCCTTCAAAAATGAGCAGTACGTCTTCACAACCACTTTTTTTTACCCTGCGCTGCTGCCCCATTCTCCATTCAAGTGAATTGCCTGTGTAGTGCCATGGAGATGTTAGTACAGCTCAGCTGAGTGCTTCCAAGCTGGTAAAATCAAGTAGCTTCAGTGGAAGTGTACAGATAAATCCATACCATGGAGATGCATATTTAATAGAGGTGACTATAACGCTAAAAGAAATTATAAAGATTCCAGAGCCTCAACTGTACCTTTATGAAACCACAAGTTGGATCTTAAGCAAATGAACACTTGAAGCAGTGACAAAATCATTAAACAACCATTAATTAATAAAATACTTTATTCTGCAAGGTCCCAGTTCAGCAATCCATCTTTATTCAGCACAGTACTTAGGCACATGCTTAATTTAAGCACATGCTTTAATTGTTCCATGGACCCGACCCATAAGCATAGGTTTAAATGTTGGTGAATAGGGGCTTAATCTATTACCAATTAGTGAAGATAGATATTAAGTAAATCAGTTAAGAAGGGTCACAATCTTTACCTTCTAGTTCCAAGATCATCTCTTGTTGATTGTGAAACCGAAAAATTTCATAAATTAAACAGGAAAGAAAAGATCAAGCTCAGTGAAGCTTTTAGTTTAATGCTTTCAATAATAATGGTGCCATTGTCTTTCTTTTGCAATAATTTGTTTAATGTTAAAACTCTTGATTTATGCTACAAATATAGCAAATATCACAAATCATAGGATCAAACAGCTGCTGTGAAATTAAGAGAATTTACACAAAATTAACAAAAGATTAAGTAAATTAAAAAATTGTAGGATGTAAGCAACAGAATTGTTATAATATCATCAACACCCCCAACTCCTTGAAATTCTAAGGAACTTTAAAGAGTTTTTTTTTAAAGTTATGATTAATCCTGTCTAAAAAGAAAATTTAGAAGGGTTTCACAGATTGACTTTGAAGGGTTATATTGGTCCTCCTTCATGAGGTTGTAGGAGTAAATGCGTATGCTGTTAAAATACATATTATCTCTAAGGTCAGGAATGAACTCTGCAAGGTACTATTTGAAAGGAACATTTTCAAATACCTTCTATGACTTGATATCATACACCTGTTACAAGTCACATGTCACAAATGCAGGTTTCATTTTAAATTTGACATAGCCCAGAATTATCACCTAGTTTGTACCTTGGGATATAAAGAATTTTAAATAAATACATGATGCTATTCTCCTCTCAAATATAACAGACTGGGAAAAAATGGGAATACATGCTTTAGAGACCCGTGCAAGGTGTTTTTTGAACCAGCAAATAAAGTGAGCAAGCAGATTTCTTTCATCTTAAAAGTGAAATCAATTTAGGATGAATAGTGTAAGTAATTTGTTTATAATGTAAAGAGAAAACCAGCAATAATAGGAGTACTACAAAGATAAATAGTGCTCCACTCTTTAATTATTTTGAAATACATTTATTTAAGTAGAAGTCATTGTCCAGATCTAAACCCACTGCTATGAGTTTCAAACCCGAAATACAACCTGCGTTTTTCATTCCCCTCTTTCCAAAAGACATTTCAGGGGTCAGAATATTTTCTTTCCTATCACTGATCCAGGACCAATTCTAGAAAAAGTTTACTGGTCCTATGAGCATTTACACTAGTGTTCTCAAATGTTCCTACCCCTTAAAGACCACATAGTATTTTAAAAGCATGTTATTCTGATTACCAACTTGGGGGGTAGGGGGTAGTTCTTCCCATTTCAGTTGAAACGTAATTCTAGCAACAGATATTTTATGAAACATTTGATACCATGAGAAACTCCAGATACCAGCTTTCCAATGATACAGAGCATTCATTTCTATTCACAGCAGCTCTTGAAGCAGCAGCCACTAACCCTTACCAGAATTCGAGTGGGAATTCTGAAATAAGAATGAAGTAAGTGATTTTAAAACTTAAACATCTTATGATCTTCTAAGGCTTATAACAATAATTATATGCCACTGGGAATCTATAAATCAAAGCCTTCCGTCGCAGAAGGTGTGCGTGTGGTCCCTGCTTCTTGGTCCAGCTGTGGTTTTTAGCACTGCTCCAGAGGCTGACTAGAGCAGGGCACAGATTTCAGATCAATGTAATTTTCATTCCCTTCATACACAATGTTCCTCCTCATGGCAGTATATGACATATGGGGCAATATATGGCACAATCTCTAAATTTTAAATAAAGCTGCAAGGCCTGATAAACATCCTTGTGTTTATATTTGTACTTCTTGTAAAAATGTGCTCAAACCTTTATGTCTGGGCTTTATGTTTCTGTTTTCAAAGCACACATTTATTAACACTAATATGATCTGAAAGAAAAAATGTCCAGTAGCTGCAATATGTTATAACTTAAAACTAATGGATCTCATCAAGTGACATTTGTTATTAATAATGTTATTTGTTAAAGTATTCTTGATACAGATTGGCTTTCTCTGCTCAAAAGTTACTGTTTTATTCCTTGAAATGAAAAGTGCAATAAGTGGTCTGAAAAGTTGTCTAGTTTCACAGTAACTTCTTTGTGTATTTTTGTATCCCATGCTGACTTGCTATGGTGATTTTTTTTTTAACAGAACTATTCATTATTGAATCACAACATAAATCCCTCAGTTTTCTGTAGCAGCAATATATTAAGGAAGCTACTGCCCCTTTTCTCACAGCACAGCAAAAAACACCAGTCTCAAAAATTTGTGCTAAAAACAACACTGGACCTCTCTACACTGGTACTAATACATTGTACACAATTAGCGCCAGCCCCTGAATAATGGTAGCGAACAAGCTACTCATTAGTTCCTCAAAACACTTTTCCCAGCCATTAACTCAGATTTATCTGAGTTGACCAGGAGCCAACTGTTCTACATTCAAGCAAAAATGTCTGCTACCCTGTCAGAGAACCAGGAAGAGACACACAACAAACTGGTACTAATGAAGGCATAGAACTATCAGCTTACTAATGGTAACTCCACATGCATGTGTGCACGCACACACATATCTTGTGCTCTAGCGACCTCATATACATGTTGAAAAACCAGAGGATGAAAATCAGAATCATGAGGCTCCACGTAAGGGAGAACAAAGGCCTATCAGTACCATGGGAGAACAAAGGGCTGTCAGAACCTTATTATTCTTCAAGTTGGGTAACAGTGAGTTATGTGGATTATATGACAATGGGGACCAGGCTGGATCCCTTAACTCTTCATTTCCAGACATTCTAGTATATGCCGTTTTTCTAAATGGAGTAAAATTTTTATAAAGAATGCATACTTTTTGGGGGTGTTAACAGGACTCCCTTGGAACACACTTGCAACCTGATTTCTTCTTCTTGAACAAAGTTGTTTTGTTTTTTAATCAGTTTTTACAGTGAGTTATATTTGTGTGCTGAGAATTTTGGGAACTGTAATTTTCCTATTGGTTCAAAAGGAAAATTTTAGTTAAGAATTTAAAAATGAACATTTTCTCTAAAAAGTCTCCAAAAAGGGAATGTTCTTTCTTTCTGGAGGGTTTTTCAGTAATGTTGAAATAGACCCAAATGTATGCAAAACTGTGAACGGGCAGGGAAATCAGAAATTGGATACCTTATGTTCATATAGTGCTAGGTGATTTACAGAAGGTATGAAGACAAGAGCCCTACTCTAAAGAGTTGACAAAGACCATGCAAAAAACTTATGCATAGGCTTAACTTCACACCCTGTGTCCCTAATTCAGCAAAGCATCCACATTTAGGAAAACGCTTCAGCATAAATGCCTTTCCAAATAAGGATGTATTTAAACTCATGCTTAAGTGCATTCCTGAAATGGGCCTGTGAGTAATTCCACTGATTCATATGGATAAGTCTTTGTAGGACAGGGGCCTTGTATACAAACAAAATGAGAGAACTGAGAGGTGATGAATAAAGCAATCCAAATCAGTGCTGAAGTTGAGCACACACTGCAAGTTTTTACTTTTTTCTACTGTATTACTTTTTTAAATACACATATTTTGTAGTATTTTGCAACCATAATTTTGTTTACTTACTACTCAGCAGGGATAGTGACTAAGTTTGATAAGTCTATGAATCAGTTAATGTGTAATATAAACCTATTCAGAAATCGTAAGTGTTGTTATGATTTGCATTAAAAATCAGCTGTCTTTTTAAAAAAAAGGCAAAGTAATAAAAAAGTCTCAAATATGTCATTTGAGAATCTGAATGAACAAAATAGAAATCAGAATTATTTGATTCAGATTCTTTGTGAAGCCCCGAAAAGTCAGCCCAGAGAGTCAAAATGCATTTTAAAATCTGTTTGCACATTGCAAAATGTTGTACTCCTAACATTTCAGGCACAAACCTTGATTTTACAGAGAATAAAAGGAAACGTTTCATAACAGAGGTAAAAAACTGAAACATCAAGTGGTTGAATAGCTTCAAAGATTACGTTTTATCGTTTTTATATTATTAATGCTTGCTTCAGAACTCTGATTTTTCACTCTGTTTCTCATTTACCACTATGTGGGGAGAAAGAATGCTACTTTATAATGAAGAAATTCCAACTGTGAAGTGGGAAAAGGCCCATTTTAACTGCCATTTTACTCATTAATTATTTCTATTTTTAAGTATTTGGGAGCGACTCAGATACTCCGGTGATGAAGATGGCAGAGACAGATAGATAGATTTGCCTAAGTGGACTGGTAAATATGAGCAATGAAGGAGAACAGATGAAAAATCAGCAAGACTTGTCTTGCATACGACAAGTTCAGATAATGTGCTAGTCATCAGAAAAACGCAGATTAATGTATTTTTGCAGTGGATTAGCAGTCCTCCACTGTATATTTTTGTTTTTATTATTTTAAATTCTCCCACTTTGGGGACAGTTTAATATTACTCATACTTTTCACTAAAAATGTAAATGAAAAACCTAATCCAGTGCACAGGGCACTAGACTAGGGGTTAGGAGACCTGAGTTATTTTCCTGGATCTGCTACTGTGTGATCTTGGGCAAATCATTTCACCTCTCTGTGCCTGCTTCCTCTCCCAACTTTGTCTTGTCTATTTAGACAGTAGGTTCTTTAGGGCATCGGCTGCCTCTTGCTCTGTATATATACAGGGCCTAACACAATGGGTCTCTATTCTTGGCTAGGGACTCCAGGCCCTACTGTAATACAAATAATAAACAACAGTACATGTATTTTAAAATAACTTATACATGAAACAAATATTTTTCAAATAATAAGAAAACTACAATCTAGTTACTTAAGTATACAAAATTATTGTCAAATACTCTGTAGAAAGAGAAAATGGGCCAAGTTCTCCTCTCACTTTAGGCTGCATAGGGTGTAAATGAAGGCAGAATGTGACCTAATGGGTACCAGAGTGATTTAAAAAAAAAAAGTTGAAATAAAATTTCTTTCCTGTTGAAAGGTTGAGAAATGTTATTGACGGGAACAAAAAATAACTCTGATTAATGCAGTCATACTGCATGTGGTTCTTCTAGATGAACACAAAAGCTACCTGCTGCAGAAAAGCCAGGCACCATCTGAAGAAGGTGCAAACCAACACCTTCTGGCACAGCTACAGAGCCCACTTCAGCCCCAGGCCATATAGCTTTATTTTTAAGTGGGAGTTGATGATGATAGAAAGAAGGTTTTTTGAGATGAGGAATAAGTTTCTATGCCAAAGAATGTGATCTGTTTGGCTAATTCAGAGAAAGTATTTTGTTTGAGAAGCATCAGAAATTCTTAAAGTGACATAAATTTGGACTTTTTGCAGTTTATTTTATAGCTCTCAAAACTGACAAAGGCTGTGACCAATTCCAGAAGGTTAGGGCTGGATTCAAATAGAATGCTAAAAGACAGTAAGATTATGTCTGCCTACATCAAGGTTATGAAGGATTTTGAGGTAGTGGTAATACATACTGATTTTGAAAAGTACAAATTTTTTATAGCTGTGTGGGTTCTGGCCATGGAGGCTCCACAGTTTTCCCCATATCAGCAGACGTGGAACTTAACTACAGCGTCAGAGAAGAAAAGAGTTTCCCTTTACTACACCATCAAATGCATTTGGGATTCCCTCTTCTATGCACTACTGTCACTATTCAGAAAATATCTGCAGAACGGTCTCCCCAAATGAACACCTTTGATGACCTCAGTGATAGCAACACCAGGAAGAAGAGTATCCTGAGGCTGATAGCAAGTCAGCTGATGACTAGCCAAGGACATTCTTAAAGGGCTTTCAAAGTATTTAGAAATAGTGTAATGATATTCAAGGGCATATTGCCCCTGAATGAATAGAGAAAGATTCACTGTGTCAGGAAAACATGTACTTAATTTTTTTTTTAAAATAATGAAACTTATATTTTGTGTGTTTTCCAGGTGAGAACAGTCCAGTGTTTCTCAATCTGCAGACAGAAATTGCAGTTAATCCAGTTTTTCTTTGAGTTCCCTAATAAAGTTCAGTGAAGACAGAGA
Organism: Dermochelys coriacea; assembly: GCF_009764565.3. Taxonomy (NCBI): domain Eukaryota; kingdom Metazoa; phylum Chordata; order Testudines; family Dermochelyidae; genus Dermochelys; species Dermochelys coriacea. The sequence continues at coordinate 111,328,117 of NC_050069.1, forward strand.
AGCAATTTTTAGCACTAATCCATCAGGCAAGCAGGGTCTTATGAAGAAGTGTACAATGACTGCATTTCCAGGCTAATGTTTTTGTACAGAGCTCATAGCAATGGACAAAGACGGTTCATTCACTAGGCCCATTTTTCAGATGAATTATTTGGCCTGATGAAGAGCCAAGATCTGTGATCTTCTGTGCCAAGTAAGGTCACATATCTTGTTTATTAAATAGAGTATAAATTAGATTCTCCTTTAAAAAAGAAAAAATTAACCTGAGGGAAGTTATTAGTGGAGTTCCTCAAGGATTGGTCTTAGGACCAATCTTACTTAATACTTCCTTTAATGACATTTACACAAAAAATAGGAGTGTGCTCATTAAATATGCTAGTGTCACAAAGTTGGAAGGCATTATCTACTCAGAGAAGGATAGGAATATTATACAGGAAGAACTGGATGACCTAGAGAAATGGAATAATAGAAATGGGATAAAATGTAATGGTACAATATGCAAGGTTATGCACATAGGGACTAAATAAGATTTTTGCTATAAACTGGGAACTTATCAATTGGAAATGACAGAGGAAGAGAGTGACCTGGATGTATTAGTCGTACACAAGATACCTATGAGCCACCACAATAATGTGGCTATAAAAAGAGCAAATGTGGTCCTAGGAGGTATCATCAGAGGTATTTCCAATCAAGATAGGGAAGTATTACTACCATTGGACAAAGCACTGGTAAAACCTCATCTGGAATTCTGTGTACAGTTCTCGTGATCCATATTCAAGAGAGATTATTTCACATTGGAACAAGTGCAGAGACAGGGTACTAGGATGATCAGGGGAATGGAGATCTTACAAGGAGAGACTAAAAGAGCTTGGCTTGTTTAGTCTACCAGAACGAAGGCTGAGAGGGGATATGATTGCTCTCTTTAAATACACCAGGAGAATAAACATCAGGAATGGAGAAGAGCTATTTAACCTAAGGACAATATTCACACAAGACCAAGTAGAAATGTAGGCTGGAAATTAGAAGACTGAGATTCTGGAACAGCCTCCAAATAGGCAAAGAACCTAACTAGTTTTAAGATGGATCCTGGAACATTTTCAAACAGGATTATATGGCAGGGTTGCCTGTGATAGGCAATGAAGAAGGGGCTCAGCAGGTACTTGTTGAAGGTGGAAGGGTAAAGAAGAAGAGAAGAGAGGCTAGTCCTATAGGAAAAGCAGAAGAGTCAAGGGAGACTACACCAAATATGAGCCCCAGGAGGATACAGGATAGGTTGAAGAGGATTATAAGGGAAAATAGGAATGGGAAGAACTTGCAGCCAGAGGGAACAGAGGAGAGACTGGAGAATAGCACTTTCACCAGGAAAAGGCAGGTCTATGTGATAGGGGACTATTTATTGAGAAGAATAGATAGGCCTGTAACCAGAGCGAATCCAGAGAATAGAAGGGTGTGCTGTCTTCCGGGTGCTAAGATACGGGATGTAGACCTGAGGTTAAAAAGGATCCTAAAGAGAGCGGGAAAGAATCCCCTAATTATCCTTCATGTGGGAACAAATGATACGGCTAGATTCTCACTGGAAAGTATTAAGGGAGACTATGCTAGGCTGGGGAAGACGCTTAAGGAAATTGAGGCTCAGGTGATCTTTAGCGGGATCCTTCCTGTTCCTAGAGAAGGGCAACAAAGGTCTGACAAGATTATGACTGTCAACAGATGGCTTAAGCAGTGGTGCTATAAGGAGGGCTTTGGGATGTATGGCCACTGGGAGGCATTCACGGACAGAGGACAGTTCTCTTGGGATGGACTTCATCTGAGTAGGGAAGGAAATAGACTTCTAGGATCGAGGCTGGCACAACTGATAAAGAGAGCTTTAAACTAGGAATTAGGGGGAGATGGTTGGGAGATGTCCAGGTAATCTCCACGCCAGATTTTAGCATTGAGAGGGAAGAAGACGAAGTAAGAAAGGATACAGCCGTGGGTAGGAGAATGTATATAAGGAGCGAGGGCAGTGTGGATACTAGTCTAATAGGTTATACTGGCTGTAGAATGACTGTGCCTAATAGGGTACAAAATGTGAGTAAGGCCAAATAGCAAAAATTAAGATGTTTGTACACCAATGCGAGGAGCCTAGGTAACAAAATGGAGGAACTAGAGCTACTGGTGCAGGAAGTGAAACCAGATATTATAGGGATAACAGAAACATGGTGGAATAGTAGTCATGACTGGACTACAGGTATTGAAGGGTATGTGCTGTTTAGGAAAGACAGAAACAAAGGTAAAGGTGGTGGAGTAGCATTGTATATCAATGATGAGGCAGAATGTAAAGAAATAAGAAGCGATGCAATGGATAAGACAGAGTCCGTCTGGGCAAAAATTACATTGGGGAAGATAACTAGTAAAGCCTCTCCTACGATAGTGCTTGGGTTGTGCTATAGACCTCCGGGATCTAATTTGGATATGGATAGAGCCCTTTTTAATGTTTTTAATAAAGTAAATACTAATGGAAACTGCGTGATCATGGGAGACTTTAATTTCCCAGATATAGACTGGAGGACCAGTGCAAGTAATAATAATAGGGCTCAGATTTTCCTAGATGCGATAGCTGATGGATTCCTTCATCAAGTAGTTGCTGAAACGACTAGAGGGGATGTCATTTTAGATTTAATTTTGGTGAGTAGCGAGGACCTCATAGAAGAAATGGTTGTAGGGGACAATCTTGGCTCAAGTGATCATGAGCTAATTCAGTTCAAACTAAATGGAAGGATTAACAAAAATAAATCTGCAACTAGAGTTTTTGATTTCAAAAGGGCTGACTTTCAAAAATTAAGGAAATTAGTTAGGGAAGTGGATTGGACTGAAGAATTTATGGATCTAAAAGGTAGAGGAGGCCTGGGATTACTTTAAATCAAAGCTGCAGAAGCTATCGGAAGCCTGTATCCCAAGAAAGGGGAAAAAATTCATAGGAAGGAGTTATAGACCAAGCTGGGATGAGCAAGCATCTTAGAGAGGTGATTAAGAAGAAGCAGAAAGCATACAGGGAGTGGAAGATGGGAGGGATCAGCAAGGAGAGCTACCTAATTGAGGTCAGAACATGTAGGGATAAAGTGAGACAGGCTAAAAGTCGAGTCGAGTTGGACCTTGCAAAGGGAATTAAAACCAATAGTAAAAGGTTCTAGAGCCATATAAATAAGAAGAAAACTAAGAAAGAAGAAGTGGGGCCGCTAAATACTGAGGATGGAGTGTAGGTTAAAGATAATCTAGGCATGGCCCAATATCTAAACAAATACTTTGCCTCAGTCTTTAATAAGGCTAAAGAGGATCTTAGGGATAATGGTAGCATGACAAATGGGAATGAGGATATGGAGGTAGATATTACCATATCTGAGGTAGAAGCGAAACTCAAACAGCTTAATGGGACTATATCGGGGGGCCCAGATAATCTTCATCCAAGAATATTAAAGGAATTGGCACCTGAAATTGCAAGCCCATTAGCAAGAATTTTTAATGAATCTGTAAACTCAGGAGTAGTACCGAATGATTGGAAAATTGCTAATATAGTTCCTATTTTTAAGAAAGGAAAAAAAAAGTGATCCGGGTAACTACAGGCCAGTTAGTTTGACATCTGTAGTATGCAAGGTCCTGGAAAAAATTTTGAAGGAGAAATTAGTTAAGGACATTGAAGTCAATGGTAAATGGGACAAAATACAACATGGTTTTACAAAAGGTAGATCGTGGCAAACCAACCTAATCTCCTTTTTTGAAAAAGTAACAGATTTTTTAGATAAAGGAAATGCAGTGGATCTAATTTACCTAGATTTCAGTAAGGCATTTGATACCGTGCCACATGGGGAATTATTAGTTAAATTGGAGAAGATGGGGATCAATATGAACATCAAAAGGTGGATAAGGAATTGGTTAAAGGGGAGACTGCAACGGGTCCTAGTGAAAGGAGAACTGTCAGGCTGGAGGGAGGTTACCAGTGGAGTTCCTCAGGGATCGGTTTTGGGACCGATCTTATTTAATCTTTTTATTACTGACCTTGGCACAAAAAGTGGGAGTGTGCTAATAAAGTTTGCAGATGATACAAAGCTGGGAGGTATTGCCAATTCAGAGAAGGATCGGGATATTATACAGGAGGATCTGGATGACCTTGTAAACTGGAGTAATAGTAAAGGAGTACTTGTGGCACCTTAGAGACTAACAAATTTATTAGAGCATAAGCTTTCGTGAGCTACAGCTCACTTCATCGGATGCATTTGGTGGAAAAAACAGAGGAGAGATTTATATACACACACACAGAGAACATGAAACAATGGGTTTATCATACACACTGTAAGGAGAGTGATCACTTAAGATAGCCATCACCAACAGCAGGGGGGGGAAAGGAGGAAAACCTTCCATGGTGACAAGCAGGTAGGCTAATTCCTGCAGTTAACAAGAATATCAGAGGAACAGTGGGGGGTGGGGTGGGGGGGAGAAATACCATGGGGAAATAGTTTTACTTTGTGTAATGACTCATCCATTCCCAGTCTCTATTCAAGCCTAAGTTAATTGTATCCAGTTTGCAAATTAATTCCAATTCAGCAGTCTCTCGTTGGAGTCTGTTTTTGAAGCTTTTTTGTTGAAGTATAGCCACTCTTAGGTCTGTGATCGAGTGACCAGAGAGATTGAAGTGTTCTCCAACTGGTTTTTGAATGTTATAATTCTTGACGTCTGATTTGTGTCCATTCATTCTTTTACGTAGAGACTGTCCAGTTTGGCCAATGTACATGGCAGAGGGGCATTGCTGGCACATGATGGCATATATCACATTGGTAGATGCGCAGGTGAACGAGCCTCTGATAGTGTGGCTGATGTGATTAGGCCCTATGATGGTGTCCCCTGAATAGATATGTGGACAGAGTTGGCAACGGGCTTTGTTGCAAGGATAGGTTCCTGGGTTAGTGGTTCTGTTGTGTGGTGTGTGGTTGCTGGTGAGTATTTGCTTCAGATTGGGGGGCTGTCTGTAAGCAAGGACTGGTCTGTCTCCCAAGATCTGAGAGAGCGATGGCTCGTCCTTCAGGATAGGTTGTAGATCCTTGATGATGCGTTGGAGAGGTTTTAGTTGGGGGCTGAAGGTGATGGCTAGTGGCGTTCTGTTGTTTTCTTTGTTGGGCCTGTCCTGTAGTAGGTGACTTCTGGGTAATCTTCTGGCTCTGTCAATCTGTTTCTTCACTTCAGCAGGTGGGTATTGTAGTTGTAGGAATGCATGATAGAGATCTTGTAGGTGTTTGTCTCTGTCTGAGGGGTTGGAGCAAATGCGGTTATATCGTAGCGCTTGGCGGTAGACAATGGATCGAGTGGTATGATCTGGATGAAAGCTAGAGGCATGTAGGTAGGAATAGCGATCAGTAGGTTTCCGATATAGGGTGGTGTTTATGTGACCATCGCTTATTAGCACCGTAGTGTCCAGGAAGTGGATCTCTTGTGTGGACTGGTCCAGGCTGAGGTTGATGGTGGGATGGAAATTGTTGAAATCATGGTGGAATTCCTCAAGAGCTTCTTTTCCATGGGTCCAGATGATGAAGATGTCATCAATGTAGCGCAAGTAGAGTAGGGGCATTAGGGGACGAGAGCTGAGGAAGCGTTGTTCTAAGTCAGCCATAAAAACGTTGGCATACTGTGGGGCCATGTGGGTACCCATCGCAGTGCCGCTGATTTGAAGGTATACATTGTCACCAAATGTGAAATAGTTATGGGTCAGGACAAAGTCACAAAGTTCTGCCACCAGGTTAGCCGTGACAGTATCGGGAATACTGTTCCTGACGGCTTGTAGTCCATCTTTGTGTGGAATGTTGGTGTAGAGGGCTTCTACATCCATAGTGGCTAGGATGGTGTTTTTAGGAAGATCACCAATGGACTGTAGTTTCCTCAGGAAATCGGTGGTGTCTCGAAGATAGCTGGGAGTGCTGGTAACGAAGGGCCTGAGGAGGGAGTCTACATAGCCAGACAATCCTGCTGTCAGGGTGCCAATGCCTGAGATGATGGGGCGTCCAGGATTTCCAGGTTTATGGATCTTGGGTAGCAGATAGAATACCCCAGGTCGGGGCTCCAGGGGTGTGTCTGTGCGGATTTGTTCTTGTGCTTTTTCAGGGAGTTTCTTGAGCAAATGCTGTAGTTTCTTTTGGTAACTCTCAGTGGGATCAGAGGGTAATGGCTTGTAGAAAGTGGTGTTGGAGAGCTGCCTAGTAGCCTCTTGTTCATACTCCGACCTATTCATGATGACGACAGCACCTCCTTTGTCAGCCTTTTTGATTATGATGTCAGAGTTGTTTCTGAGGCTGTGGATGGCACTGTGTTCTGCATGGCTGAGGTTATGGGGTAAGCGATGCTGCTTTTCCACAATTTCAGCTCGTGCAGGTCGGCGGAAGCAGTCTATGTAGAAATCCAGGCTGCTGTTTCGACCTTCAGGAGGAGTCCACCCAGAATCCTTCTTTTTGTAGTGTTGGCAGGAAGGTTTCTGTGGGTTAATATGTTGGTCAGAGGTGTGTTGGAAATATTCCTTGAGTCTGAGACGTCGAAAATAGGATTCTAGGTCACCACAGAACTGTATCATGTTCGTGGGGGTGGAGGGGCAAAAGGAGAGGCCCAGAGATAGGACAGATTCTTCCGCTGGGCTAAGAGTATAGTTGGATAGATTAACAATATTGCTGGGTGGGTTACAGGAACCATTGTTGTGGCCCCTTGTGGCATATAGTAGTTTAGATAGCTTAGTGTCCTTTTTCTTTTGTAGAGAATCAAAGTGTGTTTTGTAAATGGCTTGTCTAGTTTTTGTAAAGTCCAGCCACGAGGAAGTTTGTGTGGAAGGTTGGTTCTTTATGAGAGTATCCAGTTTTGAGAGCTCATTCTTAATCTTTCCCTGTTTGCTGTAGAGGATGTTGCTCAGGTGGTTCCGCAGTTTCCTTGAGAGTGTGTGGCACAAGCTGTCAGCATAGTCTGTGTGATATGTAGATTGTAATGGATTTTTTACCTTCAGTCCTTTCGGTATGATGTCCATCTGTTTGCATTTGGAGAGGAAGATGATGTCTGTCTGTATCTGTGCGAGTTTTTTCATGAAGTTGACAGATTTCCACTCTATACGGCTAAATTCAGTGCCTTGCATAATCACAGGTTTCAGAGTAGCAGCCGTGTTAGTCTGTATTCGCAAAAAGAAAAGGAGTACTTGTGGCACCTTAGAGACTAACAAATTTATTAGAGCATAAGCTTTCGTGAGCTACAGCTCACTTCATCGGATGCATTTGGTGGAAAAAACAGAGGAGAGATTTATATACACACACACAGAGAACATGAAACAATGGGTTTATCATACACACTGTAAGGAGAGTGATCACTTAAGATAAGCCATCACCAACAGCAGGGGGGGGAAAGGAGGAAAACCTTCCATGGTGACAAGCAGGTAGGCTAATTCCAGCAGTTAACAAGAATATCAGAGGAACAGTGGGGGGTGGGGTGGGGGGGAGAAATACCATGGGGAAATAGTTTTACTTTGTGTAATGACTCATCCATTCCCAGTCTCTATTCAAGCCTAAGTTAATTGTATCCAGTTTGCAAATTAATTCCAATTCAGCAGTCTCTCGTTGGAGTCTGTTTTTGAAGCTTTTTTGTTGAAGTATAGCCACTCTTAGGTCTGTGATCGAGTGACCAGAGAGATTGAAGTGTTCTCCAACTGGTTTTGGAGTAATAGTAATAGGATGAAATTTAATAGTGACAAGTGTAAGGTTATGCATTTAGGGATTAATAACAAGAATTTTAGTTATAAGTTGGGGACGCATCAATTAGAAGTAACGGAAGAGGAGAAGTACCTTGGAGAATACTTGGTTGATCATAGGATGACTATGAGCTGCCAATGTGATATGGCTGTGAAAAAAGCTAACGCGGTTTTGGGATGCATCAGGAGAGGCATTTCCAGTAGGGATAAGGAGGTTTTAGTACCATTATACAAGGCACTGGTGAGACCTCACCTGGAATACTGTGTGCAGTTCTGGTCTCCCATGTTTAAAAAGGATGAATTCAAACTGGAGCAGGTACAGAGAAGGGCTACTAGGATGATCTGAGGAATGGAAAACTTGTCTTATGAAAGGAGACTTAAGGAGCTTGGCTTGTTTAGCCTAACTAAAAGAAGGTTGAGGGGAGATATGATTGCTCTCTATAAATATATCAGAGGGATAAATACAGGAGAGGGAGAGGAATTATTTAAGCTCAGCACCAATGTGGACACAAGAACAAATGGGTATAAACTGGCCACCAGGAAGTTTAGACTTGAAATTAGACGAAGGTTAGCGAAGGTTTCTAACCATCGGAGGAGTGAAGTTTTGGAATAGCCTTCCAAGGGAAGCAGTGGAGGCAAAAGATCTATCTGGTTTTAAGATTCTACTTGATAAGTTTATGGAGGAGATGGTATGATGGGATAATGGGATTTTGGCAAGTAATTGATCTTTAAATATTCAGGGTAAATAGGCTTAATCCCCAGAGATGGGATATTAGATGGATGGGATCTGAGTTACCCAGGAAAGAATTTTCTCTAGTATCTGGCTGGTGAATCTTGCCCATATGCTCAGGGTTTAGCTGATTGCCATATTTGGGGTCGGGAAGGAATTTTCCTCCAGGGCAGTTTGGAGAGGCCCTGGAGGTTTTTCGCCTTCCTCTGTAGCATGGGGCATGGGTGACTTGAGGGACGCTTCTCTGCTCCTTGAAGTCTTTAAACCATGATTTAAGGACTTCAATAGCTCAGAGATAGGTGAGGTTTTTCGTAGGAGTGGGTGGGTGAGATTCTGTGGACTGCGCTGTGCAGGTCGGACTAGATGATCAGAATGGTCCCTTCTGACCTTAGTGTCTATGAATCTATGATAGCAGCTCACTGGACTTGATGACCCAGGAAATCCTTTCTAGTCCTATAGCCTATGTAGGTTCTTATCTGGTACCATCACTGAGCACTTCTTAAAGGCAAACTAATATAGAACAGGAACCAAAAAGTGGATCTGATTTCTAAGACTCTGAACTCTGTGACTTTATCTCACGATCCAGGTCCCTGGAGACCCACCATAACATCCTTGGGGATGCTGATCCACTGTTTGAAAAACTCTGCTGCTTCAAAAATAGAGAGAGGCCCATGGGGCAGCTAGATGTCAGAAATTTGTGAAGCTTTTGAGGTGCAGCAGTTACCAAGGCAAATTTGGCCCTCCTTATATTCAGGTACTTCTCTATTCTAGGATCTTATTATAATAATTCTCCAAGAATCTCTTATATTTTAAAGAGTCCATCTCATTTTGATTTGCTAGATGTGGATTTGCCAAGGCTTTTTTCCCTTCAGACAAAAATATATATAATAGTTTCCCTAAAGTGTTTAGTCCTGTCATATCAGAGTTTTCATTGAAGAAAAGCATTCAGAAAAGAATGCTTTTAGCTTTTAGCCACACAAAACAATATTGTGGTTTTTTGTCCCTATTAAAACCATGTGTTACATGTGTACTCACAATTATTTTAGTCCCAGACTACCAAAGTGGAGAACCAGTTGACTCATGGATTACTCAATTTATAGATAAATCCTATATTAAAATAATGTCAAGAGTCTGGCTTAAACTGACAAAAATCCAGAAAACTGAAGCTTTGGGCCAGATTCTGCACTCAGTTTCATCAATGTAAATCCAGAGTTATTCCATCAAAACCAATGGAGTTACAGTATTTCAGATTTATACCATGGGAAGTGAGAGCAGAATTTGTCTGACTACCCTTAGTTTACTTCACTGAATCTAAGTACTGAAAGGGACATCAAACAATGGATAACTTTACAAAATATATTAAAAACAAAATCTTAGGTATAGTATAAAAAGGTAAATTAAGGACACTGTTTTGACTTCTTTGCCAAACCATTAAAATTACTTTAGTATGTGAGTGAACATAGATCCACTGGGAAACTGCATTAATTTAAAAAAAAAAAAAAAAAGACTCAGATGAAAATGTATATGACGGCCATGACGTTACTAAAGAAGCATGTACAATCTATGATATATAGGTATTATATACATATTGTGTGCCTTTAGACAATCTTAGTAAACATTTTTTATTCAGAATGTTGACACTAAACACTAAGAGACAAGTAACATCTGTCACTATCTATGTTTATATATTTCTGAATGCACACGAAGAGCCCAGTCCTGAAAAATCATTGGAACTAGTCATAGCACTAAACTCTTTGCCTGAGTAGGTATGTGGCAATTCTCAAAAAAAGGCCATATTTTTGGAGTTTAATGTATCCACCTTACACACATCTACATCATATATAATTTGAAAGCTTGTTTTATGTATGTTTAGATGAGGTCTGAGGTGGAGCTGTCAAATGGTACTGTAAGGCTGTAGAAGAGGTGAAACAAAGGAACCCAAAATGAGAAAATGTCATTTTTTGCACAGTTACAGACACACTGCAACATGACTATGACTAGAGTTTAAGTTCATTTCAATATCTTAATATGGTGTTTATTGGTTAAAGCTATCAAACAACTATATATTAAAAAAATTGATTGGATTTGCATGGGCAGGTATTTTTTTCAGAAATTATTAAGCTTTTTAGCATGTGGCAAAAATGGTGCATATCAACATTTTGCAAAATACTACAATTAAGTTTTTTTACATCACATTTTTGTAAATGTTAAAGTATCTCATAAGTGATTATAATAGTATTCTACATTTTCTATTGAAATATGCTGATCAGATCAGGCTCACACTGAAGGGTGTGCACCAGCAGCAGTAGATTGCATGCCCATAGTTTATATTGCATAGTGGGTAGCTATAAATGTATGTGAATTCTTAACGTAATGCTTCTCCATTTGTAAGCTTTTGAACATATACTATTTTCATTTGTAATTGCCTATGCATGCAGTATTAGCCTTTGAAATATTCTAGAAACTATTTTTTTTAATTCAGTAATATTTATGCACAGGTCAGTATTAGTGTTAGAGATGGGAATACACAGCTTTGTATTATGAATATGAAAAATGTTATGAGAGACAGAAGTGGCCTAACAACAAGTAGCAAAGACGAAGTCAATATGCAATTCTTTGCCTCTGCACTGAAAAGGGATGAGGAGCATGTTACAGATCTCATCAACAATATGACAAACCCAGAGGGGAATTAAGATTTATTGGGGCCCTAGGCACAAAGAACTTTTGGGTCCCCCACAACGCTCTTGCCCTGGAGCCCCACCCCCTTTTCCTCCTCTTCCTCCTGAAGCCCCACTCCCTGGCCAGACTGGAAGCTGGAGCAAGGCTGTGTGTTAAGAGCCACCCAGGGATCCCGGACCGCTGTGAGATGTCCCAGACCCTCCACTTGTCCTGGGCAGCATGCCTCAGGAGGCAGGGACACAGGCCAAGGGCTACTCTTGGGCATCCCAGCTCCCCACCTGACTCCAACTTCTGGCCTGGTGGTGGGGTCTTGGGGGCAAGTGGAGGAGCTGGGGTAGGGTCCCAGGGTAAGAAGAGGTCCAGGACTGTGGCCGGGCCAAAGCTCTGGTGCGGTGACCCCTCACACACACTTCTACATAGGTTCTGGCAGTCCTGTGGGGGCCCCCAAATTGGCTGGGGCCCCTGGGCATGGCCCACAGGCCCATGTGTTAATCCGCCACCGGACAAACCCAGACTCTGAATCCCATCCAGAGGTACTTGTCAACATATCTATTGGACTGCATGTAACATCAGATATACAAGAGTGTCTAGTGAAAATAGCAGATGTTGGTGAAGAACAAATGGAGACATTTGTGAGTGGTGCACTTGATTCTGATAGGACATGTAGCTTCTTCAGCCCAGCCAAGAAATCTGGCATAAAAACATTTGCTGACATGGCCAAGACCACCAAATTTAAGTCTGATAAGTGTTGTATCAACCAGGGAAGGTACTAACAAGCTTCAAAAGGACTTTATTTTCAAAGTGGAAACCTCTTTACCAAGCTGCTGCTGCACCCTCTATAGCTTTCTCCCAGCCTCTCAACTCCTCCCCTACTTCCTGTTTCCTGTCCTTTCAGACTCCCAACAGCCAGTGCTCCCAATTCTAATAATTACAAGCAACATCTAAACACCACATTCCCTCCTCTCTTAAGAAACTCTCCCAATTAAAATAAACATTATTGTTCTAACCACAAGAACAAATATGAAACAAGACACTATACTGTTGGCAGAAATATTACACTGAAAACACTATAGATACTACATAACACAGTCTCTAGTCCAGACAGGTGGTCGTCTGGGTCTGACAGGCTGTCTCTCAAATTCCGTTTCCAGTGCAATGTCTTGTTGTGTTGGTTCTATGGTGAAGTCATCCAATGCAGACTGGGTGTTGGCATAATCTCCTCTTGGTGCATAGGCAAGTGCAAGATAAGAAGCATTTCATACCCGCCCATCAGAAAGTCGATAGGTTTAAGGTCCCTTCTTCTCTATGATTTTAAGAGGAGCTGTGAATTTATGGTCCCCTTTGCGTAAAATTCCAGGTTTTCGTATTCTAACGAAGGAACCACACTCAAACTTTGGTTCCATAGCACCCTGCCACTTGTCTGTGAAAGCCTTAGACTTTGCTTGGTTCTGTTCAACTGTTTTTCTCACATCATCCTCGTTTGGGGCATCAGGTCACGCCTTTAACAATCCAGCAATGTTCAGTTTAGTATTCATCTATTTCCCATGCAGTAACTCTGTGGGTGATCTTTGCGTTGTAGCATGTCGTGTAGCCTGGTATGCTTGCAAGAAATCAGTAGTGAAGGGTATCCACAATCGCCCTTCCAGTTTAGCCATTTGCAAACTCTCTTTCAAACTTCTGTTAAATTGTTCGATTTCCCCATTGGCTTGAGGGTAATATAGGGATGACCTTCTGTGTAAAATGTTCCTCTGTGCTAGAAAAGTTTCAAACTCCAGGGAACTAAATTGACTCCCATTATCTGAAACCAGTTCTTTGGGGTTACCTTCCCTGCTAAAAACTGAAGAGAGGAACTTAATTACTGTAGCAGAAGAGATTTGCGATGTAAATGCGACCTCAGACCATTTACTGAAATAGTCTATTAAAGTGATGGCATAACGGCAGTCAATAGGAGCAGTATCAAAGAATCCTATAATGTCAACCACCACTTTTTCCCCTTGTAGATTCAGGAAGAGGAGGGGTACATGTCATGTAATGGAGGGGTACATGTCACTGCTGTCTTATCATGCATTTGGTAAGTAACACAGGATTTTATGAGTGCTTCAGTTTGAGAGTCCATCTCTGGCCACCAATACAGATCCCGTAGTCATTGTTTGGACAATTCCTTGATGAGTATCATGTGCCAGGTGAATGAGTTGTGACTGTAATTCTTCTGGCACAAGGAGATGGTGTGTACCTCGTAGCACACAGCCATCAAACAAAGAAAGTTCATCCCGAACTCTAAAATAAGGCAGCAAAACTGGTTTTTAGGGTGACTGGGCCATCTCTTTGTCAGAAATTCCCATAGTTTTTGTTGAATTGGACACGCTGAACAAGCAGCTTGAAATTGTTCTCTTGTAGCTGCAGTGAGAGTGCTTGTAATAAGTGCAACCACTACATCCTCATCCTCTAGTGGACCATCTGGTGAAGGTAAAGGCAGGCGAGAAAGGCAATCAGCGACCACATTTTGATTTCTAGGCTTATATTCCAGTTCATAATTGAAAGCGAGTAGTCTTGCAGACCATCGAGCAATACAGTATCCTTGTCTTCCCAGTCCTTTCGTGGTGAGCAACGTTGTCAAAGGGCTGTGGTCTGTGTGCAACTTGAACGTGCAGCCCCACAGGTAAGTTCTCCATTTTTCAGTAGCCCAGACACAAGCAAGTGCTTCTTTTTCAACTGTAGAATATTTTCTCTCAGCATTACTTAGTGTCCTTGAAGCAAATGCAACAGTCCTCTCTGTGTTGTCCTCATGCAGTTGTGTGAGAACAACCCCAAGTCCATAATCAGAAGCATCAGTAGTTATAATTGTGGGCAATGCAGGACTGAATAGTGCAAGTACTGGACTATGTACAATCAAGTCACTGTTTTGAAACTAGCTTGTGCATCTGTTGTCCACACTAAGGTTGAACTTCTCTGTAGTAATTCTCGTAACGGTTCAATGACAGAAGCATAATTGGGAATGAATTTTGCATACCAGGAGGTAAGACCCAAGAAGGAATGTAAGGTTTGCAAATCTGTTGGAGGAGGAGCATTTGAAATTGCCAGGATATGATCTGGATCACGTTTTAGTCCAGCTTGTGAAATTGTATGCCCCAGAAAGGAGAGTTCAGATTGTCTAAATTTGCATTTGGACCTATTGAGCTGGAGGTCTGCTGTGCTGATGCAGTTTAATACGGACTGCAGGTTATTGTCATGCTCCTCAGAAGTATTTCCAAACACGATACTATCATCCAGATAGCACTGAACTCCATGTTGATTCTTCAGAATCAATTACATCATTTTTTGAAAGGCACTTGAGGCAGATGCAAGACCATATGGAACATGTTTAAAACTAAATAGTCCCTCATGTGTAATAAATGCTGTGAGGTCTCTGCTATCTTCATGCAACATAACATGGTGGTATGTGCTCTGCAAATCAAGAGGAGAAAACACCTTTGCTCCATGGAGTTCTGCAAATACTTCTTCTATATGAGGAAGAGGATGGCTGTCAATTACAATAGCTTTATTTGGCTCCCTTAAGTCCACACAAAGGCCAATGCCTTCACCGTGAGCTGTAGCTCACGAAAGCTTATGCACAAATAAATTTGTTAGTCTCTAAGGTGCCACAAGTACTCCTTTTCTTTTTACCCTTCTTCTTCGTCACTACTATAGGTGAAACCCATTCCAAGGAGTCGATCTTTTCAATAATGTCCTTTTGAACAAGTTTTCTAAGTTCCTCTGAAACAGCTTCCCTAACTGGAAATGGTAAGCACCGTAACTTCTGTCATTCAGGCATCACATTATTCCACATTTAACTTTATGCAAAAACCCATAAGCACAGCCGAACTTGGTGTTGGGTCCCAGCTGAAACTGGTGTGTGTACCGCAAGAGTGTTTTGCTGAGGAAGATCACTTCGTCCATTAAATACCTTGAGATTTAAAGCAGCCAATAAATCTCTGCCAAGGAAAGGAGTGCCTTTGTGGACAATGTAGAACTCTGCAGTTACACAGCAATCACCAAAAGAAATTATTACTGGCAGGGAGCCATGTACTGGAATATGGTTTTTCAAATAGCATACCAAGTGAAGTTTGGGTTCAGTCAGAGGCACATCTTTAAAGTAATGCAAATAGATGGAATCAGGTAGTATAGATACTGCTGAGCCAGTGTCCAACATTAGCTGAATAGAGTGTGGTTTGCCTGAGGTATGGTGGAAACGTTTACAGTGCACTTTATCAGTTCTGGAATATGTGCAGTAGTGATTTTGTCCACGCTCAGCACAGTAACATCTGGTATGGTAAACGCATGCATTTGTTGATTGGACATTTTGCTAAAGTATGTTGCAATAGCCAGTTCAATCTTTTTGCGATGATTGCACTGAGCTACTTTTGCTGGACATCCTGTGTAGCTTGCAAGGTGTTGTATGTTTCCGCTGTGGATCCCCACTTTTACTGTATTTTGAATTTGCTGATTCGGTGGTTTTCATTACTTTTCCTCTTGCAATTGTGTGTCTGCAGTGGTAGTGAACTTTTCTTCAAAGGAGTCACAGCCTGGACTGTGCCTCCTGTATCCATGCTCATTATTTTTGCTTGAGCTGTAGCTGACTCAATCTGAGTAGCAATGGTTATTGCTTTTTCTAGTGCAAGTTGTGGTTCTAGAAGTAAGCGTTCTCTTACATGAAGCATGGTTGTTTTCTCAATGAGCTGGTCTCTAATCATGTCATCTGCCATATTTCCAAAGTCACAAATTACAATCAGACTTCTCAGGGAAGCAATATACTATATTATAGTTTCCCCTGGTTTCTGCTCACACTGGCGAAATCTGTAGTGATTAGCTACTACATTCACTTTTGGCACAAAAAAATTCTTTAATGCAGTAGTGCAGTCTCATATTTATCATCTGCAAGGGGAAAAGTGTAGCTCCAAGGCAGTGGATTAGCAGAGCATGCTTTCTTACTTCAGAAATCTCTGTAGCACTGATTGCAGGCAGATAAGTCTCAAACACATGGATCCAGATAGTAAAAGCAATTGGAGGCTCACCTGGGCTTTGCAGAAAGGGTGCAGGTGGGTTCAGAGGCAGAAGATCCATCCTCGTCTTCAAAATGTTGTCTCAACCAGGCAAGGTTCTAACAAGCTTCAACAGGACTTTATTTTCAAAGTGGAAATCTCTTTACAAGCTGCCACTGCACCCTCTGTAGCTTTCTCCCAGCCTCTCAACTCCTACCCATTCCTTCCTGTTTTCTGTCCTTCCAGACTCCCAACAGCCAGTGCTCCCAATTCTAATAATTACAAGCAACATCTAAACACCACAACAAGGGAAGGACAATCAGAGCAGCTATCACTCCATAAACTTTTCCTTCACAAGATACAGAAATGATGTTTCAGTGACAAGTGTTATTAGTCGCCCAACAGGACCTGTGCCTAGTCCCTCTTCCATGCTGATGGAACAATGAGAGGAACAGACAAAGCTGAATTAGGGCATCAGCTGGAAGCTCAAGCTGAAACAATCCATGAGCTAAGAGTATGTAACAAAGAAACCACAGTGTACATCCAAAGTGCCATGATGATGGCTGGAAACAAATTCCACACATTTGAATTTGGTTGCTGAGGACTTGACGCAGGTCCTAAAGGATTTCACAAAGCTAATTCTGTAACTGAAGTCTTTGACAGATATGACAACTGTTAGTGATATTCAGTTAGTGAAAACTGAAGAAAGACAGCACTGATTAGGATCTAAGGTTGGACAGAAGAAATGCCAGGTGATTGGCGGATACCCTGTGTCTCCA
Organism: Dermochelys coriacea; assembly: GCF_009764565.3. Classification (NCBI taxonomy): domain Eukaryota; kingdom Metazoa; phylum Chordata; order Testudines; family Dermochelyidae; genus Dermochelys; species Dermochelys coriacea. Next base: position 111,345,064 of record NC_050069.1, read on the forward strand.
TGGAAAAAGTTTCTAAACTTGACATCCAATAAGCAGTCTGCTGTAAAATTCTTCTGTGAATATATGGTTCAAAATGCATCTGAGAACAGGTGAGCACTCCCAGCATAAACACTCCTTCTTGCTGGAGGCTTTTCTAATGGTGAAGTAGCAAAGTCCATCACCAGTAGAGATGTTGAAGAAGCCCAAAACTTGTACAGTACTCAAAAGAAAGCGGATATAAGGATGCTTCTGCCTGCGGAATGTGCCGATATGGCTTTTGGGGCTCTTGGTGTCAAAGGAACCATAGTAATTAGGTAGGGTGACCAGATGTCCTGATTTTATAAGGACAGTCCCAATATTCAAGGCTTTGTCTTATACAGGCACCTATTACACCCCACCCCCATCCCAATTTTTCACACTTGCTATCTGGTCACCCTATAAATAGATCAGCTTAGAAAGATGTTTGGTCCTTGCTGTTCACTATTTTTCAAATATGGAACACTTAGATAACATGTGGACTGAAACAGGCACCATTACCAGCACAACTGACAAGCATTGCTTCATACCTGTGCATGCAATTTGTGATGCACTCACTCCTGACTACTGTAACATACTTCCTGCTGTACACTCATTAACAGCATTTGACTCTGTGTCATCCCTATTTGGTACTGGGGAAAAAATGTGTTTAATGTTGTCACAATGAAGGGAACTTACCTCTTTAGAGATCTTGCCAAACTGGGAGAGGGTAACTGACAAACTGCAATTTCTCCAGCAAGGAAGTTGGTAGCAGTGCTGTATGCCCAGAATGAGAAAAAAAGGAGCCCCACAGAGACCTGAATTGTTTGCATCTCAATCTAACTATCAAAAAGGACAAGATAGTGGCCAAACACCCACCGCATGAGGACAGTTTTGAAAAGCATGTCAAAAGAGTATCTTGGCAAACAAAGATTTGGATGTTCTTGCCATAGGTAAGCCACATATTGGATCACCATTGCAACTCGGATGGGAAAATGTGGATGATGAGCTACTTGCTGTATTCTTCAAGGCCCAATGGCCTCTGAGCCTCTACAAGACCTTTTTTGTGCCTCTGCAAGTAGGGATCACTGCACAATCAACTGTTGCTGTAGTCAGTTCAATCTTCTCTGCACAGAACTGTGTACATGCCAAGACAATGAAAACTGCGGTAACCCATGCAATTCTTGGCAGAGATCGTTATGATGAACTAGATGATGATAATGTTGACTAGCAATGTTACCAGCACTAATACATTCAATGATACCAATACACATTTATTATTTAATTTTTTTTTAGTCTTTATATTGTGATATTTTGGGGTCACCAAGAAATCCAATTTTATGTCCTGAAATATATATAGTCATTAAAGTAACGGAAATGTATGCAAATATTTCAAAATAGTCATTTTTAACATGTTGATGGTTTCATTGTTTACCCCAGTTTCTATGGTAGCAGCGCCACTTAACTCCACAGTCATCTTAAAATAGGCCTAATAAGCTTTCAAATCATATATTGCCTGCATATGTGCAGAGAGGATACATTAAGCAGACCAAAACAGTGGTGTCTGCTGCTCACCCAGATAGGAAGTGTTTGCAGGATTAGGTCCTAACTTGGCACTGCACATGCAGTAACAAAAGCATACTGAAAAGGAAGAATGTATACCCAAACACATTTAAAATACCTGTCATTTATATTTTTAAATATGTGTTTCAAAATGTAACTGGACTTTAAATCAAAGCTATTTTTAAACTGAACTTACATGTAAAATTTAAATATTTTGTTATAAGTATGTAAAATAAAATTCCCACCTGAATGAAATCTCCAAATCAGCATACTGGTTTAAAAAAGAAAGAGCCTGTAGAGGCATTCATAAGAGAAATAACGAAAATCCATCTTTTATTTGCAAAATTCCTAGAGCAGGGGGAAGCTGTGCAAAGATCCCCAAGCTGCAGACCATAGAAAAGGCACACATTTTGCTAATAATGCAAACCACCGAGAAATCTTGGGGCGGGGGGAGGTACAGGCTCTTTCTTTCTTAAATAGGAAATCACTAACTATTTACTTACAAGGCTGGGGAAAGTTGTTTGTTTGTTGGGGGGGAGAATGAAGAGAGACATTTCCCTGGCTTCCTACCTACCTTCAACCAATTCATGAGAAAATCCTGGCTTGACGCTGTGTGTGCTGAGCAGCAGCCATGGTCTATAATGGAAACGCTGACACCACAGGCGGCAGGCGCTTGCGGGCGCAGCTGCAGCACTAAGCCAGTGGTGTAACAGTAACAAGCCGCTGCACCCCTCCGCCACACGAACTCACTTCGCCACAAGTATGAATGCAATGTCTTCCGATGCCGTGTGAAGCTGACATGCTGCAAAAGGGAGCTTTACAGACAGCGGGGGGTGTCATACTACAGCAGCTCTGGAAAAGCCTGCATAAAGGTCTAGATTAGAACAAAATGCCCAGCTGCATAGGGATAACCCCAGTTAGTTTCTTACCTTTCTTCCTCTATCCCAGCAGTTAGGGGATGGCATGAAGTTTTAAGCTTTGGGGCTGTTTCTTCCTTAACCCAGCTCCTGTTATCTTGCAATTTCAATAGTTTCTTGATGTGTAACAACAGCGAGAGAACTGACAACACCTTCAGGTAATAAAAGAAAAACCTCACTCTTGCAGATACCCCTCCTTCTCCCTCCACTTCCTTACTCCTCTATTCTGTTCACTTCTTTCTCTCCTCTATCATCCCCTCCCTCCCTCCCTTCTCCTCTCCAGAGGAGGATGTTAGCAGCAAGTTCAGGATCTCAGTTGACAGGAGCTGGGGTGGGCAGCTGCAGGACCACCTCTGCCCACATACATCTCTCCGGCTTGGACTAAGGTTGTGCCCTGAGCAAGTCTGGGGAAGGGATACACAACCCAAGGTCTCCTCATTGCAATTCATACATGCAGTATGTGTCTGAAAGCACCGCCTCCTCCTCCTCCTTCTCTTCTTACAAAGGGAAAATTCATTTTTACATTTCATGAGTACAGTATAGAAACCAGGCCAGGGGTCAGTGTCTGAGGAGTCCCACAGCTATTGAATGTTTGAGGGGGAGCAGAAAGAAAGAGGCTCACTCTGAAAAGAAAAGCCTTTTGTGTTCTGGAGAACGTCAACTTAAATCACGTATTGTCAACAAACCACTTATTATTGTCCCTGTTACTAATCAGACCTTAGATTATAAATGCTAAAGACTTTTTAAAATCCAGATTGTCACTCCTTACACTGTTTACTTCTTGTATGTCTTTCATTTTGGACAATGAAAATTAATTTGGTTAATTTCACTTTGAATTACAGCTGGTGTAATGATTCTCAGCGCTGAATTGTTTGATTGCAATAATAATTATGGAAACTTTTCTATTGCTAAAAGAAAAGGAGTACTTGTGGCATCTTAGAGACTAACAAATTTATTTGAGCATAAGCTTTCGTGAGCTACAGCTCACTTCATCGGATGCAGTGATGCATACGATGAAGTGAGCTGTAGCTCTCGAAAGCTTATGCTCAAATAAATTTGTTAGTCTCTAAGGTGCCACAAGTACTCCTTTTCTTTTTGCGAATACAGACTAACACAGCTGCTACTCTGAAACTTTTCTATTGCTGTTAGATTTAGTAAAACCTTTTTTTATTATAATTGTGTAAGAAAATCTAAAGGCCTAGTATCTGTGAAAAAAGGTTTGCAGAATCAGGGCAAATACCCCTGATTGAAGGGGGAAATGTAAATTGACAGTGTCTCTTTATCTTAAATACAAGTTACATAATGTTTGCACAAGTGACTCACATACAAACACACTATTCATTACAAAAACTATTCCAAAGGTGACAAGGGGCTAGCAATTGGCTGAAAGCTCATCATGGGTTGCATTCTGCTCCTATCATAGTTGCATTAACCAAACCTCATTGTTTGCAATGATGTTGCACCAATGCACCTGAGAACAGAATTTGATCCCGTGTTTGAACCATGCAGATCTAGAAACCAATTTCTCAGCCATATCCACATCACCCAGATCTTTGTGGCAAACAAAGAGGGATTCAGAATAATTTCCACTGCTCTGCATTTCTTAAGAGAGCTGTACTGAGATCTGTGTGCAGAGCTCTCTGACAGTAGATTTAGCTGTAAATATCAGACCTGCTGAATAACACCTTCATGTGCTTTCCCTGAATACACAGTTTCAGAGTTTTTACTTTAATTTGTGTACATTTTGAAATACATATTATGCAGTAATCTCCAAACTTCAGAGTATATGATTGAATTTCACTTTATCCTACAAAAGCCAATTACATTATATATAGCCACTTTCTGGTACCACCCAAGCACAGATAGCTAAGGTTGCCAGAATTCAGTGCTGTCATTCATTTTCAATGTATGGAGCATATAATCTAATGAAAGGTTTGTAGCATCTACTTAGAAAATGTCCAGTTCAATTTCAATTTTGATTCATTGTCTATATCTGAGGTATCTTACAGCTTTAGGATCTAGTTTGCTCTTTGCATGTGCTTGGCTTTAAATATAGTACATATCTATGTTTTGCCCTTTGCAGTAGAAGGAGCAGCTGCAGCTGGAACTATTTACATCAGTTTATGTTTTACTACCTATTTCATATAAATGATAATACCTAAATATACATGAACAGTTTGAATGCAACTATATTTTGCTGTTCTACAAATATACAATAGATGTAGGAGAAAAACACAGGACATTCTCAGGATGTTGTTCGTGTCCAGGAGAATCTCATGAGGAAACACTTCACAAATCAATTATTCTTGACAATCAAAGCATGTTTAAATTATCCTGTATAAGCCTGCAGTGAGCAGTTGTGCTATAAGATTAGGCAATTGTTGATTAATCATGAGATAAAGTAATTGCCTAGTGTTTCAATAATTTTCTATTTTCTACTGTTTTGAAAATTATTTGTGTTATTAAGTCAGCCAATTATCTTTTTCATGTTTAGATTTTTATTCTGGCAACAATTATGATATTTAGGTTTAAAAGCTGTATAAAGCTTCTAATGTTAATAATAATACTTAGCATTTATATGAGGCTTTAAATTTTTTCAGCACTTAACAGACATGAACTAATTAATTATCTTAACACCTCTGTGAGGTAAATGAGCAAGTATTTGTATTCCTGTTTTAAAGATGGGAAACTGATGGAGGGGAGATTAAGTGACTCACACAAGGACACAAAGGGGATCAGTATCAGATTAAAGAGTAAAGGTATTTATTGTATGTATATTATTAAAAAGTAGTATCACTCCGCCCACTGCAGCAGGTTTTCACTCTATACATAAAACTCTGAGTAGAAACTGATGGGTACTTAATATTTTGAAAATCTGGCCATTTATTCTAGTTTCTAAATATGGATTTAGGAGCTTAACTTCAGGCAGGCAGTTTTTATAATCAAGGCCAAATATTTTTCCTAGACCATTTCACAACATTCCCATCTACCTCTTATGTACAAAGATAAATGGTATTGATTTACTGTATTTATAAGAGTTATGTTAGTAGTACACATAACAGTTATGTTATAACCTGTATAACAATTAAGTGACATTTAAATTTCATGTCACAAGTAATGGTGTTGGTAAACAACTCCAGAGAAGTACCACCCTCTGGGATAAATTGCATGTACTGCTCCACACCAAAAAGAAAAGGAGTACTTGTGGCACCTTAGAGACTAACAAATTTATTTGAGCATAAGCTTTCGTGAGCTAGAGATCCACCTGATGAAATTAATTAGCAGCAGGTATAATACAAAAAAGAGGAAGTACTTTTTTACACGGTCAACCTGTGGAACTCATTGCCAGGGGATGTTGTGAAGGCTACAAGTATAAGTGGGTTCAAAAAAGAGCTAGGTAAGTTCATGGAGGATAGGTCCATCAATGACTATTAGCCAAGATGGTCAGGGATGCAACCCTATGCTTGCGGCGACCATAAACCTCTGACTACCAGAAGCCGGGAGGGGAAGACATGGTGGATCACTCCCACTGCCCTACTCAAGTGAGTTGAATAATTACATGAGTGTTTACAGCACTAGAGCCTAAATTGTCACACTTCCTGGAGCACCTCACTTAGAAGTTCTCCATCGTAGTTCGGATCAAGTCCAAACCTGCTCATCCTACAATAAATGGAAAGTGTTACATTAGTTTCAATCATCTCTCCCTACCATTTGTGTGGCCTATGGCTTAATAATGAGGTACTTCTGCCTTTCATTTCTTATAGAAATGTAGAGCTAGAAGGGATCTCGAGAGGTTATGAAGTACAGCCTGTACTGAGGCAGGACCAAGTAAATCTAGACCATCCCTGACAGTTAGCCAACCTATTCTTAAAACCTCCAGTGACGGGGATTCCAGAATCTCCCTTGGAACTTCACTACTATCATTTGTCTCTCCCCTGAATGCTGATGCAGCATGGAATTCACTCAGAATAAGCATCTATATAGCTGCAACCTTAGCTTTTGGTAAAACTACTGTAACCCTTCTGCCCATCAGAGTTGGCAGCAACAAGGCCGGGTTCAGTATCTAGGGGTTCCATTCCAATAACACAGTGCAAAACCGGCTCGAGCCCCCACCCAGTGACCTGGGACAAATATATACCACCCCTGCTGGGCGCCTCCAAGAGGCAATACTTCCCCTATCACAAGCACAGAGTCTGAGTGTAGCAAAAGCCTTTTAATAACAGAGAGAAAGAATGTGGCATTATGTTGGGGAAACACCACCAACAGGATTCATAACATAACCCATGAGCAAAAAACCCACCCCAAGCAAATTGGGGTGTATCCTTTCCCTTTGGTTGTTGAGTCCAGCAACCCAAAGTCCCAAAAGTCCAACAACCCAAAAGTCTCTGTCCCTGGTCAGTGCAGCACCAGAGTTTGAAAGTTTATCTGCAGAGTTTTACCTCCCAACCTGGGTGGAGATGTTATACCAATAAAATAAAAACCAGCAGGATCTTACTAAAGGGGAAAAGGCAAAATGCCACATTTATTGTGAATACAGAAAGAATCATAGTAAGTAAGTTATAGCTATAACATTACATTCAATTTCATATTTATTCACACATTCATTCATACACAAACACACACACAGGTTCTGCAAGGTTGTTATCATAGTTACCAGCCTTAGAATTGCTCATGCGAAGCCACTGGCCAGGTGCCCTGGATATGAGGAGGGAGCAGAGCCTTTTCAGATGCTCATCTGATGCTCCTGAAAGTTGGTTTGCAGAATCAGACCCCAAAGTTCTTACTTTCTAGAATTTCTTCCTATGCCAGTCTATGGGAATTGCTTCATCATGCTGTTGTGAATCAATCAGCAGATGGCACATTCCTGATGGCTCTGTGCTGCCAGATGTTATCTTGTTCTTTGGTTCTCCCATCCTTGAGGCTGTTGGGTGGATTCCAGTCTGCCCTCCGTGGGTCCTCTGGTTATTTCCACTTGACGCCTTCTTCAGCCGATGGACACTGGATTCTTAGGCTGGCACCTCCCTGATCATTCAGTTATTATCCACAGCAAGCATCCATCCACATCCATCCTCTATCTCTATTTTAATCACAATTGTTAACAAAGCAAAATGAATACAACAAAAGGGCGGGGAGTCTCTGGGTGCTGTTTCTGTTGTTACAGAGTATTGCTTTGAGTCTCTCTCTGTGACTTGCTTTGAGAACAGACTCTGTCTTAGAATGTACTAGCACAATTAGCAGCTGGCAAGTTTCACACAGAGAGGGAGAGAAACAATTCCAAAAACCAAGCGACCTCTTAATTAGTAATCCCTGGAATTTAAACTATGGGGAATCAAACTCATTTGTGATTTTAATACAGAACTTCTTTAATATGATCCAACAGAGATGGGGGGGCTTAAGGGGTCCAAAGCCGATTGCCCCACCTCTCCATGGGGCTCCGCTCCACCAGCCATCCCACAAACCAGCCACTCTGCTCTGCCAGCCATCCCATGAGCCGCTCCAGCTGTCCTACCAACTGCTCTGCTCTGCCAGCCACCCCACTAACTGCTCCGCAATATATCTTCAGGCTTCCCCCACTACTTAACACAACACTCAGTATTTCAGCTCTTGGTAAGTTTAGCTCTTTTGTGATTTCAGCTTGTAGTATGGGAGCCTCAGTGCTGCACCATTGGCCCAAAGTAAATTCAGCTCAGCAGCCTGTAACTAGACTCCTAATGGAATCAAAATTAGCTCTGATATTCCACAGTGGAGAAAATGCAATTAGCATGTAAGGCCCTTACCAGGGGGTTTATACCACCAGGTAGTAATACCTGTCCCCAGCCTCTCTCAATTCACTGAGTTTTGGAACCCATGTCCCTTGCCTAGCGCTATTTAGTTGATGGTGAGTCCCTCCATCATAACAAAAGGCCAAGTACAGTTCCACTGTCCTTGATTCACATAATCAGGATAATAACAATTTATTCTTCCTGCCCCAATAATAGAGAAACTGGGGATCCCACAGCAGCCAAAGTGACCATTTGGGCAGCTATGGGCTCATGCTAGGTGGGGTGGGTGTGCCTGTGCAAATGAGATCAGCCCCTGAAGTTCTTTTCCACAATTTGCCACAACTCACAACCAGATGTCAGGGTGGAGCTCATCCTGACTCTGCTTACACTACTGTACAAGAGAAAGACTGGTTTGCAGCAAATTGAAGAAATTCTTACTGAAGCAAAAGGCACAGCATATCTCCACCACAACATGACCCTCTCTGGAGACATGTGGCCAAGAGGGCATTGCAATGAACAGCAAGGCAATATGCTCAATCATACTGGATTGATTTATGCAAGAAAATACAAACTTCCTAAGAGGAATGTATGATGAAATCAAGAAAGCAATAGGTCTTTCAGCCGAGAAGACTGCCCGACTCAAATTTCTTAATGGAGACATCATCGAGAGAAGCAAACACATGCAACACCAGGTGGAACACTATCATTAACTCTATTCACATGAAACCACTGTTTCTAAAGTAGCACTGCATGTGATCCGAAGGCTCTAGAGGCAATCACTTCCCTAGCACCAGGATTTGCTATAGGAAAATATGGAATCCCCTCTGGAGTACTGAAACAAGGAGGAGAGTTATGACTAACTGTCTGTACAATATCTTGCTTGCCTGCTGCAGGGATGGAGGGGCATCACAAGACATGAAGGATGCCAACATCATAACATTATACAAAAACAAAGGAGATCAGAGTGATTGCCACAACTACAGAGGAATCTCTCTCAGTGTAATTGGCATGTCATTTATATGGGTCATTCTCAAAAGACTCTATATCCAGAGTCAGGATGGCTTCCATGCCAGCACATCAGCTTTTGACATATTCTTCACTCTAAGGTAACTGCAAGAAAAGCATCAAGAACAAGGCCTCTCTACATGGCCTTTATGGATCTTACAAAGGCTTTTGACCTGATCAGCAGAAAGGACCTTTTCCAATTGCTAGAGAGCATGGGTTTCCCCCCAGTCCTTAGACTGATTCAATCCTTCTGCGATGACATGAAGGCTACAATCTAAAACAATGACAATCAATCTGACAGCTTTGAAATCCGCAGCAGTTTCAAACAGGGATGTGTTTTCTTATCAACACTCTTCAGAATATTCTTCTTTCTGCTACTTCATCATGCTTTCTCACCTAGCACTCAGGGTGTACATCTCCAAACAAGATCAGATTGAAAACTCTTGTTATTTTTTTATTAACCATTTCACAATTTTCAAGTACTGTATTATGGGTGAACAATTCACTTTTTTCTCTTAAATGAGAAAATAAGCATCTGGGATTGCACAAGTATAATTGAGAACAGAATTTGTATCCTCTTTTGGCAATTTAAATAGCAGTTTAATATACATCCTTTCTTGGGATCCCATTTCTTGTACCTGCTGGTGGGTGAATCTTATTATTTCACAGGTTTCTTCCATGTCTAGCTGCTATGACCTTGTCATATTTTACAATTATATATTTATTTTTCTGGTTTGATCTACTTTTATTATTGACTCTTTGCATTAGTTACAGTTTTATTGCACATTTAAAATATGGATAATTAAAATAAAAATATAAGATGGAGGCTTTTATGGTGGACAAGTCATTTCCCCTCTTTGAGCCTCACTATCCCCATAACTGCAACGTGTCCGTCTAAAGTGACAATCATATGCTTTCCTCTGCTGTCATTTAATGCCAGCTAAAATGTCATCCTGTAACAGTGGTGTCCCCATTCCCACCACCAGCTACTGCCCCATCACAATTTCAGAGCAACTGCACCTGTATCCCCCCTCAATGGTCCGTTCCAGGAGTCCTCAGTTAGGTCTCAGATCTCCAGCCACCACTGTATCTGGGCAGGGTTTCAAGGCTTCACAGCCCCCTGCCATAAGTGTGATATTCCCGGTAAGCCAGTCTGCCTCAAGGCCAGCTCCTGAGATTTGCTTTCTCTTCAAGGGCTATGATCAGTGCGTAATTTGTAATGAAAGAGGTGCTGGGGCTCAAGCAATATTTTTACTTTCATAACTGGCGCAGCAAGCGCAAGCCCTCTTGGTGATTTGAGTTTGAGATCCCTGCTCCGCACTGTCTTTTCCACTGCATGCATCCGATGAAGTGAGCTGTAACTCACAAACGCTTTTGCTCAAATAAATTTGTTAGTCTCCCTGGTGCCACAAGTCCTCCTGTTCTTTTTGCGGATACAGACTAACACGGCTGCTCCTCTGAAACCTGCTCTACACAGACAGTCACAATTTCTTTGCTTCTATTAAGCTAGTGACAAATCCCCCCAGGTGTTAATGGGAGAAGCATCACACACGCTGCTCTGCCCTGCTCCCGTCCCCAGCAAGGAGCAGGCAGGCGCCCGCGCGCTCTGAACAGCCGTCATCCCGACACCGCCCACCCCCAGCGCGCGCGCGCCTTGCCCTCGCTTCGCAGCCTCCAGCCGCGACTTGGGTTCTGGGCGCCGATTGGCTGCTGCCTTCCCGCTTCCTTCCCCTCCTCCGAGAACCCGCCATTTTGAAAACCTTGTTGATTCCGGCCCGGGGAGAGTGTGAGCGCGAGACGTGGAGCGCGCGCCTGTCCCCACCCCCATCCCGGTAACTGTGAACTGTCGCCTTCAGCCGCCGCCCCCACGGGCGAGAGGAGCCGGACCCCGACCCCGACCCCGACCCCGCCGGGCAGCGTCGAGCCGAGGTGGGTGACTGCGGCCGCTGTGATCACAGGGCGGAGGGGTTCCGGGGCGAGAGGCCTGTAGGAGCCCCGGATCCCCAGCGGGGGCGGAGTCACTCCGGCTGTCCGGCCCTGCAGGGACCGAGCCCGGCCAGGCCTGTTCCCTGCGCGGGAGCCTGGGAGAGCCGAGCCGAGCCGAGCCGAGCCGAGCGCGGCGGGCGCCAGGCCCAGGGCAGAGTGAGCCGCCAGCCGCCTCCCCCGCCTGAGCCCGCTGCCACCCCCCGCGCCAGGGTCTCTGGTTTCCCGGCTCCGCTCCCTGCTCCCTGCGGCGAGTTGTTTCCCGCCTGAAGGGTTTCCTGGGGGCCCCAGTCCTGGCAGGGCCCCCGCCCCCGCCCCCGCCCCGCGCGGCGTTCGCTGCTTTCCCCAGCCCCAGCGCGGGGCCGACCCGCGCTTCCCTGCAGCGCCCGGGGCCCTGAGCCCCCCGCATCCCGCCCTGCAGAGCGGGTGCATCCCCGTGGCCAGGGTCATCAGCCCTGCGGTGCAGCGCCCGCGCTGCCGCGGCCACCCCGCCGTGACGGTTCGTGTTGCTAATTCTCCACCCCCAGACGCTGGTCGCTGTCCCAAGCTGAGTCCCGTCGCTTAAGCAAGGTAACCTTCAGTGACTTGAGTGTTGCTGAGGGGGAGGTTTGGCTCCGTCTTTGGAATTGCTGCTACTTTTGAGCTGCGTGAGCAAACTTAACAGCTGAAAATGCCCTGAGGGGCGCGTCCAAGGCCAAGTTCGGTTTTTGTTTTCTGTTCAGAATTGGAGTAACACCACAAACGATTGAAAAGTTACTTCTGAATGTGCTCCTTAGGCATCTCATTTGGCAAATAGTGTGAAAACCCTTCTCTCCTCCTCCTCCTTCCCTTCCTTGCTTGAAGTCGCAGGCCACATTATCCCAGTGTAGCAGTGGTTCTCAACCTTTCCAGACTACCGTACCCTTTCAGGAGTCTGATTTGTCTTGCCTACCCCAAGTTTCACCTCACTTTAAAAGCTCAGGCTTCAGCCTCACCTAGTGGGGCTTTGGCCTTCTGCCCTGGGCCTCAGCCGCTGGCCCTGGTGACCCCATTAAAATGAACTCGCCCACTGTTTGAAAACAGCTGATGTAGTATACAGAACAGTATACATAAGACATTGTATGACATTTTAGTTTGTACTGACTTCACTAGCGCTTTTATGTGGCTTGTTGTAAAACTAGGCAAATATCTAGATGAGTTGACGTGTATCTCCTGAAACCTCTCCGTTCCCCGTGATTGAGAACCCCTGTTCTAAAGCATTTGTCAGGACACATTACATGAGGTTGATTATAAATATCTTATTGGGACAGCTGATCTTTTCTTAATCTATTTGCTTAACATTAGGAACAGGAAAAAATAATCATGTGACTTTTAGGAGCTCTAGGACAGCTGTGTTTTGGTTTGGTTTGTTTTTTTTGTAAATTGTGATCACTTTTTCAAAGATACAATCACTGAACTTATAGACAGATTTTCTTCTGTCCCCCTGATAACCATTGCATTACTCTGTCTTCAAGGGAATCTCTTCTCCTGCCCCACCCCCATTCATAGAAATGAGATTTTTAATTTCAAAGCCAGATTTGAGCCATTTTAAATATTAATGCTAACATGCAAGACTTTTTGAATAAAGAAATTCATTCAAAGCACTAATTCGTGATTGATGTTTCATAGATTTTATGGCCAGAAGTATCAGACTAGATCATCTTATCTGATCTTTTGTATATAGCACATGCCACCTAGAATTTCACTCAGTTATCCTTGTTCCAAAAGCAGTGTGTACTCCTTTAAGTTGTTTTTTGTTCGTACATTATGTGAATGTGTATTTACTATATGGCAACATAAACTTAGATGAATATGCATGTTTAACCAAAAGCAGAAGTAGAAGATTCCCTATCTGAAGTGTGGCATAATGAAGATTGTGGGTTTTTTAAGCTTTTGTATTTTCTAACTCTTGATATTTTGTCAGGAGCTTTAAGCTATGTTAATGCAGTGTTGTTGCTTTCAGTAAGTGTGGCTGTATAGTTCAGGATGCAGACTATGAGACCTTCATGTCTGGATGGATTTGATAACATTGCCATCTGTTCTTACGAAAACTTTTACTTTAAAATGCACTGTTCTTTAGTGGGGTATTTGCATAGTCACAAAAAATGACCAGACTTGCATTAGGAGGATGTGAAAAATTGTTCATATTCCTCTTTAGGTTACTTGAATTTGTGTTTATAGCATCAAATAGTCAGTCTAAAGTAGTCACAGTAATATTGTGACAGAACTTTTATCCAACAAAGATGTCTGGTAGATATATTTAGACTTGGACAAATGAGATTTTTATTGGTAAACGTTAGTAAACGTCAGCTGCACTGTACAAACATATAGGGATGAAAAAATATTTCCATCAATAATAATTTAAATTTACAGATAGGCAAAGTAAGAAAAATGTTGCTTGAAAATCTACTAGAGTTTGATTTAAGGCTATTTACTATGTATATTTTGACACAATGCTGACCGTTTGTATTGTAATGGTTACAAAGCTTTAACTTTTTGAATCTGTCATTAAATAATTGTCTGACTCTCCATAATTTCCTACAACTGAACATGTTTAAACTAAAGCTTAAAACCTGCAATATTATGCATAAAAATTATTAAAAAAACAGAGTTCTGCCACACCTATGTAGATTCAAGAATTTTTCTTAGATGTTGTAATAGCAATGACAGTTCCCTTGTGTTCCACAGAACCACCCACCATGTCTTCCTCAAAAGAGGATACAATGTCTGCTGAACAAACAGATGAGAGAGAACCTGAAACTGAAAACAAAGTTGAGGAAAGTGATGAGGAGGAGGAGGAAGAAGAAGAAAAAGGTAGGTATACATGCAAAGAAAGGGAAGATTTAAAAAATAAGGGCTGAATTAGGCGTCAGAGTATCAGACTATTCAGCAATAATCTTTGGAGTAATCGGTGTTCAAGGATGAATGAGATGTAACAAACTAGAATATCTTTGGGAATGAAAGGGGGGGGCATGGCTCTATGTGCAGATATTTCCTAATGTCTAACATATGAAAATCTAGGTTTATTTTATTAAGCTTCAGCACTTAATTTTAGGAAATAATTTCCTTTTTTAATGTGACTAACTGTATTTGTAATACCTGTGGCACATCTCGACATGAGTCTCAGTGGACCCTGTTGTTGCAATGGAAGCAAACATCACATGGATGCTTACGTTGTGTCCATGTAATGGATGTTGTTGTGGTGGGCAGTCCAGGGATAAGAAATTCCTGGTTGCTCTACTACTCAAGTAGCTTCTATTCTGGTAATCCAGTGGAAGCTATAAGGAGCAACTCACCTGAACAAAAAAAAAAGTTCCTGTGTGTCCATCCACCACTACTACCTGTGCTATGATAGATATTGACTAAGGCTCAATCCTAATAGTTCTACACTGGTCCAGAGCAGTGTGTTCCTCAACTCTGTTGTAGATGGCCAATATTGATACAGTCAGACTAGAAATCTGGCCTCAGATAATCTTTCAGAACCAGGGCACCTCACTCCATCCCAAACTGGAGAGCATTTTACCTCACTGCTTGTTTTCTGACAAGGTAGAGCTCTGTAGGCACGAGGTCTCTGAGGAGTTAGCTTATATCCTCTTTGCATCTTAGATGTCTTCCACAAGGACTGATAATTCCAAGGGGAATATTTCTTCAGTATTTTGCAAAATCACAAATTAGCATGGGGAATTAGCAGGAGGAGCAGTAACTGAAATGACAGAGACATAATTTAAAAAAAAAATCGACAATTTCATTTGAAGCACGTGTTAGACTGTGCTGGCATTTGAAATCTGACAGTTTAGAGGTTCTGTGGGTCTCCTGTCTGATTTTGTGAATACCATGTTGTATTTCAGCCTTCGTTTTGAGTGTCAACTTGATTATGTGCTTCACTGTATAATGTAACTATCATGTGGGACTGGATCAATTCTTTTGTGTCAGGCAGAGCATGTGCCTCTGAGTTTAACCCTGAATGAGAGGGTCATCCCTGGCCATTAACTATTCAATGGCATTACCCTGGCAGGACAATGGAGGCTACCAGCAGAGAGACTAACTGTTAAACCAGCAGCCCACGCAGGGTTGAATGTGTAAGTTCCACTCAAGGGTTGGATAATGGAAAATCACTACGTGAGAAAGTAAAATATGTTTCAGGTTGGCTTTAAGAGAGAGGCTTTCTAAGTGGGGGAGATAGGTGCTGGGGATCCCCTAGAGGACACTGACCAAAAACTCAAAAGACTTGGGAGTGGTGGGGACACTGGATGGGAGGGATTTGCATTCAGATATTTGTTGTTTATCCATAAATCTGTAACTCTTGTACTTTGAACAAAGTGTATATGGTTAATAAGTTCCTTTGTAAAGACTATGAATTCCTTGCTTTGACTATCATGTGATCTCTGAACAGTTAAACAGTAGTGCCCATATGGGTGGACCTCTGGGGAGACACTTGGGAGGTCAGCACTGGTTCTATGAGGCCTTGTGCTACAGGGCTCCCACATCCCAAGAGGATGTACAGTAACTCCTTGCTTAATGTTGTAGTTATGTTCCTGAAAAATGCTATTTTAAGTGAAATGATGTTAAGTGAATCCAATTTCCCCATAAGAATTAATGTAAATTGGGGGGTGGGGGGTTAGGTTCCAGGGAAACTTTTTTGCCAGACAAAAAACTTATATACACTCTCAATATAAGTTTTAAACAATGTAATACTATACACAGCAATGATGATTATGAAGCTTGGTTGAGGTGGTGGAGTCAGGGTGGGATATTTTCCAAGGAATGCCTTACTGCTAAATGATGAACTAGCACTCGGCTGAGCCCTCAAGGGTTAACACACTGTTGTTAAGGTAGCCTCACACTCTACAAGTCAGCATGAATGGAACGAGGAGACACTGTGTGTGGGGGGGGGAGGAAGGAAGGAAGGGACAGAGACTCTCACTGTGTGTGTGTGTGTGTGTGTGTGTGAGAGAGAGAGACATGCGCATTGCCCCTTTAAGTATGCTGACCCTACTCGAAGTACACTTCCCTTTTTAAGTAGATTAGCAAGTTGAGACAGCAGCAGCTGCTGCCAGCAAGCTCCCTTGGTCCTGAGCCCTGTCGTTTCTTCCCCTCCCCCCCACCGTGGCTGTGGAGAAGGGGTACAGGGGCGGGGGACACCCTGATATTAGCACCCTTCTTTTTCCTCTCCGCCTATCCCGCTCACAGCAATCAGGAGGCTCTTGGGAGCAGCTCCAAAGCAGAGAGCAGGAGCAGAACACAGCAGTGGGGTGAGGGGAAGGATGCCTGAACTGCCAGGCAATTGATGGCCTGCTGGGCGGCTGTGGCACAGAGAACTTGGGAGCTTGGAACCAGGGTGGGCCAGCAGCCCCCTATCGGCGAGCTCCAATGGGCTGCTCTTTCTTCTTGCAGTGGACAAAGCAGGTGGCTGCCAAACAATGTTATAAGGGAGCATTGCGCAACTTTAAACGAGCATGTTCTCTAATTGATCGACAATGTTAACCAGGACGACGTTAAGTGAGGCGTTACTGTACGAGACAGGGAGTCTAAATCCTGGAATGCTACAATTTAATTAAAATAGGATCTCATCAATACGTTTGTATAGAGATTATATCAAACCTACTTTTATTATAGCTGTATATGTATAATTCAGCTCAGTTTTCAACAGATGTGGCTCCAGTTAGTTGTAAATCAGTTCCGTAATTCTCTTGGTTACATAAATTATAAGATGTTGTTTGGGGCTCTTGTTAGTTCAGACTAGCATTTTACACTAAAATTTTGTGCAGTGTCTCTTGAGTTAATTAGGTACTTCTACTGCTTATTAGGATACTATAGCTGATACCTTGAGATATGTTGAAATTCTCCCCCTTCTCTCCATATGATAGCAGTGCAGTTACAGTGTTTGTCTCACTATTTGTGAAATGTTATACTTAAGGGAAACTGTCTTTTGCAGAAAAGAGTCTCATTGTTGAAGGGAAGAGAGAGAAGAAAAAAGTAGAGAGATTGACCATGCAGGTATCCTCGTTACAAAGGGAACCTTTTACAATTGCACCAGGCAAGTTTGTCCACTTATTTCAGAACTATAATTGTTCTAACTAATAGTGAATAGTGAAACTTCTTAAGTTGACTAAATTATGACTCATAGGATAACTGAGTCACCGTAAATCTTAAAATAGGTTGTTGATTTCTTTTTACGGAAAGGGTGGCTATTAAAATTACAAATGTGGAGAGGTTTGTGTAACCGTCAGAGTACATTTTTACCTGATCTCAGGCAGGCACATGATGTATAGCGACCATTTCTGAAAGCAAGAACTGCTGGGAATAAATGCTCTGTGTCCAAATAGAGGTTACACACTTTCACATCAGGTAACAAAGGAATAAAATAAAGGTGGCTAGCAAGTTATTTAATTATGATAAACATGGTAAACAGGCAGTCATCTGCCGTCTGAAGTTTTTGGTCTAGGAGTAAAATAACTTTACTCCTCTACCTCAAAAATATTTCAATTTTAAACACTTGCTGTATTTAAAACAGATACTAGAAGTTATAAACAAATGTGTCATTTTGAAGAATATGAATGAAACACACAACATAACTTGCTTTAACTCTTTCAGGAAAGGGACAAAAGCTTTGCGAAATTGAAAGGATACAGTTTTTTTTGAGTAAGAAGAAAACAGATGAACTCAGAAATCTACACAAACTTCTTTACAACAGGCCAGGCACAGTAAGTCCATCTTTTGCATGATATTAACACTCTTTTGGTAGAGTAAAAAATGTATAGTATATCCTCACTTTTCCAAGTGGACATGTGTGTCTTTTTAAAAGCTACATAGTTATAATGCCTGCCTACAGAATGTTAGCATTAAGATAGACAAGCATTTAATTATAATTACGCGTGAAATCCTTTATCTACCATTGTTACAATAACATCTAAGATTACGAACACAGAAAATAATTTTTTTCTCACTTCTTCGAATTGTTTACCCCGTGTGTTTGTCAACACTACGTACATACATAGTTAGTTTCACTGTGGTCTCCGCATATTTTGTGACATTTTCATACACAACTGAGGGGAGGAGAATACTGTTTTATTTAAAACAAAACAAAACCCTAGTCTTCCTTCCCCCCCCCCCCCAAAACCACACAAACTGGCAGGACTTGGATAGATGAAGTACCTGAAACAACTTAACTTGCCTTTTGAGGCTGATCACACTTCAAGCTGATGTGTTACCCCTTTAAACTAATGTCATTTACATGACTAATCTCTTTAAAGGGATAAAATATAAAAGTAAAATAAATTTGAAATTTGAAAAATAATTTGCTAGTGCAGAAAATGTTCCAAATGATCCTAACTTTCATCAGTAGCAAACTTGTTTCTGAACCATTTTTGTGCTAATGAGCATACATTCAGTTTTGTTGTGGGGGTGGGAAGAGGCTTGGGTCATGGCTCATGTTGTGGGGAGCATCCAGAGAACCTAAGAAGGGAGATCAATCTAATACTTTAGACTTTATTTCTAAAGGGGATGTTTTGAAATATGGAAGAGGCACTTATTCTTAAGCCTCATGTGCATTAGGGAAATTTTTGCAAAGATTTCTTATCATTGCTAACACTGGGGTCAGCTCCATTGATGGTAGCAATGTTGAAGGAGCCCTAGTGTGGACAAGATGATGTAGTTTTAAGCACCCTGTTGACTACAACTGCTTCAAGCTAATGTGACCAAATGTTTCAAAGACCAGCTTCTGGTCTAAAGTAGAGCTCTCAATGCTGTAACCAGTGGTGTAGCTGAGCTGGTGTTAGCAATGGTGGGAAATGTTTGCAAAAATTCCTTAGTGAAGACAATGCTACTGATGGAAGTTTGAAAGTCAAACTCAGTGCTATTTTAAAGGGCAAGGAAGTATATGAAAAATACTTACATGAATCCAGGAATGTAAAAATACAAGTCTAAAACTTGCCATCGTTAAATGGCATAAAAATGCATTAACACAGAATTAAGATTGCTTGGTATGTCATCCCTTGCAGAACGTTTTGTTGAGCAAAACTCAAACTACAGAAGACCAGGAAATGCAAAGTTAAGGTTGCCCATGCCACCTTACTCTGCCTTCTTCCAGCAATGTCCCAGTACACCCTGTTAACACACATACCTTTAATCTGCCAACTCCAGAGTTGCTGAAATGTACAAGTCCTTCACCACCTTTTACATCCCATCCACTTTCACCCACAGGATTCCATCTAACATCATTAAATCACAAAAAGCAGTTGGGGGAGAGGTTGCCCACACCACCTTTCCTCTGGTCCCTTGGAGCTGGCAGTAGCCAATGGGATTTATTTGCATACACTACAGGTGCAGTCGATGTGTTAGGAGTACCTACACTGAATGATGGAGGCATTAGTTGGGCCTGCTTGGTAAAAGTGTGTTTGATACAGGGGGTTGGGGGCTCAGGGCAGGGGATTGAGGTGCAGGAGGGGTAGGCAGGGGGCTGGGGTTCAGCAGGGAGTGCAGAGTGCGAGAGGGGACTCGGGGCAGGGGGGTTGGGGTGTGAGAGAAGGCTCATGGCAGGGGGTCAGGGTGAGGGCTCCCTCCTGGTCCTACTTACCCGGAGTGGCTCCAGGATAGCTCCCTCTTCCCTGTCTGCCCTAGCCCTGCGCCGCTCCTGGAAGCAGCCGGCACCAGGTCCCTAGGGTGAGGGGAGGGGAGCAGAGGACTCTGTGCACTGCCCTTGTCTGCGGGTACCACCCCCGAAGCTCCCATTGACCACAGGGGTGGCAACCTTCTGGGCTGAATCCAGAGCCCAGACTGGCTGGATCCGGCCCATGGGCCATAGTTTGCCCACCCCTGCTCTAGTTGCTTACAAATTGATTGTTTAATAATTTGTTCCAGTAGCTTTCAAGGTATCAAAGTTATACTGACTGCTCAGTAATTCCCAGGGTCCTCTTTGTTCCCCTTTTTAAAGATGATAGGTAAGTATGATGTTTGCTCTTCTCCAGTTCTCTGGGATCTCGCCCATCTTCCATGAGTTCTCAAAGATAATTGCTAATGGTTCTGAGATTGCTTCAACTAGTTCCTTAAGTATCCTAGGATGAATTTCATCCAGTCCTGCCAACTTGAATATATCTAATTTATCTAAATATTGTTTTAAACGTGCTCTTTCCCTATTTTGGCTTGCGTTCCTTTCTATGACGCTTCCTGAGGGGTACCCAGGGCTGTGAGGCACCTGTCCTTAGCATGAGGAAGCTTTGTCTCTGCCTGCTGGGGTTCAGCTCTCCAACTCATCAGTCACAGGCAACACAAGCATTTTCATCTAGGCCTACCTACAGAGACCCCGCTGCCCCTCTACAATAGGCAGCCTCCAAGTGTCTCCTTTGAGTTTCAAGCCCCTGATTCACTGGACACTCATAATATTTACAGATTTGCTACTCCCAGGGGAACAAACAGTACAACCCAAGTTACCAGTTATATCTTGGATCACTGCTCTGTTTTACACACACAGCACTTAAATAATTCTGTAGTGAAAAACAAGTAAAGTTTACTTAACAAAATATAGAGATTCGAATGATAACTGGACGCTTCCGTGTCTTAGAGCAATGCTCATCCCAAAGTCCTAGTGTTTTACATCCAGGTCCTTCCATTCATGAGACAAAGATGATGTCAGCTTGCCTGCTAGGTGAAATATTCTGGGTGTCTACACCCCAAGATATATCGGAACAATCCATTGTCCTTTTTTATAAATAGTATTGCCACGCCTCCCTCCCTCACCCCCCCCCCCAACCGGGGGGAGGTTCTGTAGTTTTCCTATTTTATTGAAATTGCAAACTCCTGATAAGCCTTTGGCTCAGAATGCAAATAGACATGCATTGTGAGGTGGACAATACCTGCTACACCAGATGGGAAAATAAATGTCTGTTACCCCCTGCCTGAAACAAACGTTCCTTAGATAGGTCTCACTTGCTTATCTGCCTTACAAACATAATTTTCAGTTTAGAGATGTAACGTCTTAAATGTTATCCATACATATGTTTCACAAGTGATTATGATGATCAGTTGTTAAGGTCTCTACCAAGAGCCATTTATTTGCCACCCTTTTGTGAATTATTATTTATATATCTAATCCAGGGGGGTCCCTGTAAAACTGTGTGCATCCCCTGTGCTTTCTCTCAATTGGCATCAAGAGGTTCCTGGGTCATACTTCCCCATTGTTGTTTGCGTCGAGTATCTGTTCACTGTTAACGTTGTTAGTGAAGACTGAAGCAAAATAAGAAAAGGAGTACTTGTGGCACCTTAGAGACTAACAAATTTATTAGAGCATAAGCTTTCATGAGCTACAGCTCACTTCATCGGATGCATTCGGTGGAAAATACAGAGGGGAGATTGATATACACACACAGAGAACATGAAACAATAGGTTTTATCATACACACTGTAAGGAGAGGTTTCTATTCAAGCCTAAGTTAATTGTATCCAGTTTGCAAATTAATTCCAATTCAGCAGTCTCTCGTTGGAGTCTGTTTTTGAAGCTTTTTTGTTGAAGGATAGCCACTCTTAGGTCTGTAATCAAGTGACCAGAGAGATTGAAGTGTTCTCCAACTGGTTTTTGAATGTTATAATTCTTGACGTCTGATTTGTGTCCATTTATTCTTTTATGTAGAGACTGTCCAGTTTGACCAATATACATGGCAGAGGGGCAGACTCCAACGAGAGACTACTGAATTGGAATTAATTTGCAAACTGGATACAATTAACTTAGGTTTGAATAGAGACTGGGAATGGATGAGTCATTACACAAAGTAAAACTATTTCCCCATGTTATTTCTCTCCCCAACCCCACCCTCCCACTGTTCCTCAGATATTCTTGTTAACTGCTGGAAATAGCCTACCTTGCTTGTCACCATGAAATGTTTTCCTTCTTTCCCCCCCCTGCTGCTGGTGATGGCTTATCTTAAGTGATCACTCTCCTTACAGTGTGTATGATAAAACCCATTGTTTCATGTTCTCTGTGTGTGTGTGTGTGTGTGTGTGTGTGTATCAATCTCCCCTCTGTATTTTCCACCAAATGCATCCGATGAAGTGAGCTGTAGCTCACGAAAGCTTATGCTCTAATAAATTTGTTAGTCTCTAAGGTGCCACAAGTACTCCTTTTCTTTTTGCGAATACAGACTAACACGGCTGCTACTCTGAAACCTGAAGCAAAATAGGCACTGAACACTTCAGCCTTCCTGATATCAGTTAGCTCTCTTTCCCCACTAAGTGGAGGACCTACACTTTCTCTCATCTTTCTCTTGTTCCTAAGGTATTTAAAGAAGCTTTTACTACTTTTTATGTGCCTTTCTAGGTATAACTTTTTGTGCCATAGGCTTCCTGATTTTGTGCCTGTATGTTTGCACTATTCTTTTGTACTCCTCCTTAGCAGTTCAACCATGTTTCCACATTTTGTAGGATTCTTTTTGATTTTATTAAAGGTTATTAAAGAGTGCCTCATGGAGCCATATTGGCCTCTTACTATTCTTTTCTTTCAGGGTGGATTTGATTTAAATCCTGAATTTAAATCACTAGTCAGGAAGACTTGATCGATTTAATCATGGATTTCTACATAAAAGTGCATTCTTGTTGGTTGTCATAACCTTAATACATATTCTTCACAACTCAGATGTAGATTTAATTTTTAGAAGGTACACACTTGTAAAGTGATTTATTTTGAAAATTAGTTTTACAGCTATATCAGAAAATGAATGTTTGGTTGTTTCATTTACCAAAGCTAATTGAAGCAGATATTTATTAAGTCATTAGGAGGTAAACTATCTCCAGTTCAACAGGTTAATCATTAAAATTTGGAGGATTTTCTTGCTGTGCTGTATTAGGAGGAGAATATCACAGACAGACATTTAAATTTGTTTTATTTAACTAAAACAACATTATGTATTCTGGATTTTTTTTCTTCAACAGCAAACATAATATTTTTAACAAAACAAGCATTTGAATTTAGTGAAACATTCAAGTTTTCAAATCAGGTTTGTTTTTATTAAAATTGTGTTAACTAAAATAGTTAAATGAAATGTTTTTTTTTTTTTTTTTTTTTAAAAACAAATCGAGTGTCTGCCAAGTCAACATGAGAAACTTAAAATATTGGCTTCTGCAACTAACTCAGTCGTCTTCACCTTCATTTTCCTGTTTGTTCATAATCTGGAAAAGAAAAACAAGCTGTCCTGCTTTTCAGGTCCCAATGATTTCTCAATTTGGAATGAATTAGTCCAAAGGAAGAAAATATTCTTTCTACACCGGCAGAAGAAGCTACTGCTGTTAAAAGTGAGATTATCACTTCAACAGTCTCTGAATCCAAGTGCTTAAGTGACTTCCACCAATTCACTGGTGTTACTTTCTTTAAAATATCATCAGCAAACCTATTTCTTAAATGGGTCACCCTTAGCTCTGAAATTTATTATAGTTGGCATTATGGAGGAATGATTGCTGGAGGTCCATGTCATAGCCAGTTTCTCTTCTTCAGCAGTTAGGGTTTGACCCTGGTACTGAGTATTGACAATATTTGCAAGAAAACGAGCTGGAGATAGTGCTTGTTCCATTTATGTGGTTTTTTTAATGTTTGTAATTTAACTCTCATTGCATATTTCTCTTTAAGATCTCACTCAGTTCCTTCCAAATTTCAACAGCGTCAGCAATAAAACAGCTATTTCCGTGCATTTTGTTCAAGGCTACAGAAACAGGCTTCAGGGTACTCGGCATGTGTTCAACATTTCTCTTAAGCCCAATGTTGAGAACTTTGGCTGTGACAGTGCCATTTTCTTTTTTCCCCACAATTTTGTTCACAAACTGTCATCAGATTAGGCCAGTTCTTGATATAGTGCTCAAAACGGTGCACTACTGAGTTCCATCACATGTCTTGTGGGAGAGTTAGCTTGGTTCTTCCCACTTTTTTCAGAGCAGCTGCTGCAAAGTGGTTATTACGGAAGTATTTTGCAATTTCAACAACTTTATTTCTGGAACACTGAAGTCTTTGTCTAGGAGGTACATCAAATGAGCACTGCAACTGTACGTAATTGGCTTGGGACTCTCTTCTAAATAATTTCTTCTCATCTTGGATACATTTGCAGCATTATCTGTGACCAAACTGCATACTAGACATTTGAAATTTTTTTCACTGTTTGTTATAGCTTTTACTGCTACGTCTAAGTATTCTGCTGTGTGCATTTCCTGATGTATCAATTATTTCTGTAAGAAAGACATTCCACACAAGCACATACAACAGGATGATTGTGAACATTGCTCCACCCCAAGACTCAGGTTAACAATTTCACCCTCTGGACCATTTGCACACTGCTCAGTTTCTTTCATACACTTTATCAAGCAATTGGCCTGTGACATCTGCTCTGTTGGGTGGACTGTATCCTGGTCTTAATGACTGAACCATGTTAATGAAGTATGGGTTCTCAATCATATGGAAAGGAGAGCTTGTTGCATAAACAAACCAGACAATTTTTTCATCAATTACCTCTTTTTGTAATCTGCTGGTTCTTATTACAAACTTATCTATGGTTGTTTCTGGAAGATGGAGATTTTTTTTTTTCTTTTTGCTACAGGTGTTATACTGTGGCTATGTGACATACATGATGTGACTGAAACACTATCATTGGCAGATAACTCTGAAACTATAGAAAATGATGATGATCTTGAAGGTAGATAGTCTTCAGAATCCTGAATGTTGAGGATGGAGTCTCCTAAACAAAATAAGTCAATGCAGTTATTTAATTATTATTACCATACTGTTCATTTAGTATTACTCATTGCATTCACTGACACTCAGTACTACTTTAAATGTGAAATTGTAAAATTGCCTATTTCAGCTATTTTTTATCAAAACTGCATCTAAAATTATAGTACCATAGAGTAACAACTATATTTTTTGCTCAAACATGAGAATTCAAGAATAGTCCAGAAGGAAGACATGCAGTCTTTAAGAAAGAAGTATGAAATAAAAAAGTTTACCAACCTGAAAATACTACATGTTCGGACATGTTACTTTCATCCTCTTCAACGCAGCTTCCTCCTGAGAAGGAACACGTCTCATGATGTTGTTTCATTCGGGCAACCAGGCCTTTCATTTCTTTGTTGCACTGTTTGCATTTTGCATGCATGTGTGTCTTACCCACAGGTAGAAGAACTTCATTAAAATATTCCCAGACTGGGTCCCTTTTATGGCCTGCTGCCTTTATAGGTTTTCCCTTCTAGTGAGAGAATGGTATGATAGATCTCATATCAACGAAGGCTACACTCAAAAAGACCTCAAGACTTCTAGAATATGCTGCTCAAAAAGTTTCACTTGTGTTTCTACTGCCTGTCCCTCCCTTCTCACATTTATCTCCAGACATCTTCTCCTTGTCCAGATCTATTCCGCCCCCAACGATCTTCTATTAATTGAACTTTTTGAAACTTTGCACTTTTAGAGAGAGGTAAGACATTGACTCTGTACACAAATTTACAGAGGGACAATAGGGTTGAGGTCTGTTATTTCTCACCTCTATTATTTACTTTAGTTTAAAACATTTTTACTGTTAACAAGCATGTTATCTCTGGAGACACAAATTGAGGACTGCAAAACTAAGCATCTCTGATGGTATCTTCTATACTGAGCACTGAATCCCATTGGGTAGATAGAAAGATTAACCTAAATAATCTATACAGAAGCCCCTGGAATCCCATAAAATTGGGTCCCTAATCCATGATCTATTGGAACTCATTTACAAAACTTTTCTTTAACATTACATGACTATATTGTCTCATACTATAGAATTAGAATTTATAATCCCTATTCTATGATGAGCTATCTTTGAGCTATAATGTATCTTTATCTTTAGATTAGTTTTTTTTTCCCCCACAGATCTTATCTACTAGTTCTCAGAGTTGTTCAAGTCTGCTTTTCTGGAGTTCGTTGTCCTTATTTTGCTGCTCTCATTCCTTCCTTTCCTTAGACTCAGGAAATCTATGATTTCATTATCACTTTCACCCAAATTACCTTTCAGCATCAGATTTGCAATCAATTTCTCCCTGTTGGTCAGATTCAAGTCTAAAATTGCAGTTCCCCTGGTTACTTGGTCCAACTTCTGAGACCAGAAGTGTCCCCAGTACATTACAGGAACTTATTGGCCATCTTGTGTTTTTTCCATATTCCTTTCCCAAAAGGTGTCTGGGTAGTTAACATTCCCTATTACTACCTAATCTTGTGTTTTGGATATTTGTTGTTTGCTCTAGAAATGCCTTGTCCAACTCCTCTTCCTGTTCTGAGGGTCTGCAGATGTCTACTGTGATATCGCCTCTTTTTTTTCCCCATTTATCTTTACCCAGAGATTTTCAACCGGTCTGCCTCTCATCTTCTGGACATTGGAGCGTGTGTGTGTATAATGGATATATAATGCAACAGCACCTCTCTTTACCTGTCTGTTCTTCCCAAACAATATGTACCCCTCTATACCAATATTCCAATATGAGATTCATCCCACCAAGTCTTTGATGGCAGTTAAGTCATGATGGTTAAGTGAAAGTATAGGTTGAGATGGCAGATCTGATTCCTAGCTTGTGTAGATGTACACAAGCTAGCATGCTAAAAATATCAATATAACTGCAATAGCAGAGGCGGCTGATTGAGATAGCTGCCCAAGTATGTATCCAGGAGGTCTGGGTGGGTTTGTACTTAGGTGGCTACCACAAACCACTGCCTGTGCTACCCTTGCTGTATTGAGATCTTTAGCATGCTAGCTCAAGCAGAATCTCACCACCCAGTATGTACATTGTACAATGTTGTACATGTATTCTTTCTGCGGAGTTGTCTAAGTCTGTGAGTGTAGATACATTCCAGGATCTGGAAACTCTTGAATATTATGGTGCCAAGGGCCTGTGTGTGCATGTGCATATTGTGGCATTTCTCAGAGGGCAGAGGTAAGGTGATATTAAAAAAGTGAAACCACACAATCGAAACCGGTCTGTTCTTTACTTTTTATGCTGCTTACTCAACTTATGCAATAAACCAGACCAACCAATATCTGCCACTTAGCACTGGCAAAAGGCTGCAGATGTTGGGGTTGGAACCACTACAGTGGTACTTCATGGAGCTGAAGGCCAGTAGGGACCATCAGATCCATATCATCGACCTCCTCTAACATAAGCCATAGCATAACTTGGATTTTCACACCTCTGAGCAACGTAGTTATACTGATATAAGTGTGTAGTGTAGACCTGGTCTGAGTAAATTTCCCAGACCTGAAGAAGAGCTCTGAGAAAGCTTGTCTCAGTAACAGGAGTTGGTCCAATAAAAGATATTACTTCACTCACATTTTTGCAAATACATGACTACTAAAGTATTTTTGTACATTTTACTACTCTATACAATGGCTGATCATAATGTCCTAATTCTGTATGCCCTTTTGAATGTAAGCATCTGAACAAACTTTCTCATATAGTAATAACAATTAGCTGAATAAACATTGCTGGATAATCTATTAAACTGTTTCCAATGAGACGTAATCAATGTGTTCTGTTTTAGGTTGCCTCACTAAAGAAGAACGTGGGTCAGTTCAGCGGGTTTCCATTTGAAAAAGGAAGTGATCAATATAAAAAAAAGGAAGAAATGTTAAAAAAGTAATGACTTCTATAACTACTTAATATAGCTAAATCATGCTGGTTACACTTATTTTCTAAGGTTTGCTCCAGGTATTCTAAATTTTAGGATGAGGGACTATTTTCTAGAGCTCTGCTTTTTGTCCTTGAGCTCAACTTAAACAATTTTATTTCTTAATATGTTCTAAATATTATTCCAAATCACATTTAAACATTTCTAAAGAACTAGTTTCATTAGACATGTGTTCTCTCTAACTTCAGATGTAGGTTTAATGTTAATATGGTGCAGGATTGTACTGGAAAGCAATTGCTGTTATGTATTGTAATTTTTTTTCTAGAGGTTAGAAAAAACATTTAATGAAGTTCCAACACCAGAGTGTCTTGAACTTCATGTAGAAGGCTTTAAATAATTTCCTCTTGTATTTTATGTAATCTCTGGATGTTAGCAAATGTCTACCAAGAAGCAGAACAGCCATCCTTAGTTTTCTGTAGCTCTGATCTTCCTTTTGCTGTACCACTTGTAAATACTGGGTTTGGACAATGCAGCCCCCACATTTCTAGGTCTAGTTGGCCCCAGTGCTCTCCACTCCACCTAATTATTTCACAAGGAATGGCAAGACTCCTGTGGGTAGCATGTTGCTCTGACCAGTGAGAAACTCGGGTTTAATTCCCAAGGTTAAGTAAAATGCTTTGAGGGCACCACATGCAACTCGTGACAAGGGGTACACCTATATTGTGCACTGGCCCTTATAGTTGAGCAAGGAATTCCTTTGGCTTGAAAGGGATCCCCATTCATCCTTCTGCATCTGAATGAGGAAGTCATTTTCAAAGCTAAAAAAAATTTCTCATTATTTGCATATTTAAATGCAGCCTTACTCCTTTCAAATGTATGCCAAGACCTGAAAAGATGTGCAAATAAGAATAGTCGCTGCATGTTTCTGCTAGAAATGTAACTGTAAAATTAATTTTTAGCATTTAAATTTGTAATAACTCCTGTTAAGAATGGGAGAAGTTCACAACTGCTTTGTGCTGCTATTTCAGTCTGGTTTCAAATTCAAGACAATTTACTGGCTTACATTTTGAAGTTAGTTATGGCAAGTGGAAAGAGCAAGCAGACTTTTTAAATTTAAAGTTTTGCCCTTCGGTCTGCTGAAAATCAGTGGAAGGACTCCCATAACTTGCAGAGTTTTGTTCTCTCTCTCTCTCTCTATTCCTAGTTCCCTAGGACATGAAGATTTCCAGGAATTTAATTTTAAAAGTTAGTACTTATAAAATATTCATAGACCTACATAACAAATCATGGCAAACTATCTAAAGATTCAAATCTTAATCTTTAACAGGTTGAGTTGAAGAACATTTGCATTACCCTTGATATGCAAAATATTATATATTATATACAAGTGTGTATATATATAGTATATACTTTTGCATATTCAGACTCGTAACTAATATGAAAAGTTGCTGATGTATATTTGATCTGCTGTGCTAATCCTCTTCAACAAAATTTCCATGTTAATTCTTAAAATCTTCCTTCTCTGAAAAAGCAGTTGCACATATGTTGTTGTTTTAGGTCTTAGTACATCTGATTATTTGTTTGCTTTACTGACAAGTTTTTGCCCCCTTCAGCACTTAAGAGTCTATACGTACAACACTGTGGGGAAATTCTACTGTAGTATTAATTACAGTCTGACTGCATTACCAAACTCTGCCTTCCGTACATCTTTGCAACCTCACTATTTTCAACAGGGTTGGACAAGCATAACTGAGTACAGTGTTTGGTCTGCAGAATTTCTTATGGTGAAGAAGAGTAAAACAGAAAGAATGAGCTTGAGCTTCAAACAGAATATTGAGTTTGACAGTACAGGCAACTGGAATTTTTACTTATAAGCTTAACTTGATATGGAAGGTACTGACACGAGCATAGAATCCCTCAGTGACCTCTTCATAATACAACTGTACTTGAATACTTGCTGTTTTGCACCCTATCAAACATAATTACTTTATCCATAGATTCCTTTTCCAGTGCAGTATAAACACTTATATGGAGTTATGTAATTCATAAGTAATGTGGAAGTTTTGCATGAAAACAACCCATGTTTACACTTATTCAGAATCATTTCACAGCAGACCATTTAAACCCATGTTGATGAAATATTTGGCAATATGTTCTTGAGGTTTTTGATCATACCATGAAAGGCTCTAACGTGATGCATAGCAACAGTAACATTGCTTATTGCCATAGAAGCCTTCATCAGGTTTCTAACTTTTGTGAGGCTAAAAAAATCAACACTAATGCAACAAGAAGTGTATTTAAGCCATATCTACTCATGTTTTCCTTATCAGTACAGCATATCAACTAGAGAACTTAAGTCAACCCTTTCATAAATATACTTATCTTTAGCCCTGTAGTAATAGCTTAGAGCAGGGGAAGTCAATGGGCGGACCGGGGGCCAAATCCGGACCGCCAGACGCTTTTGAACAGACCAAAAAAAATCTATCTTGTTTTTTGTATTATTTTCTCTGGAGTCTGGATCTTGACTATACCTTGACCAAGAAATTTGGACCTTGACAAAAAATAGATTATCCCTGGTTTAGAAGTATTGGTAGTAGCCCCAACAGCTAGGCCGTTAGAATTCTCTCAGTAATTGGGTGCATATGTATATCTACTTACCATCTTGTCTAGTGGGTGAAGGATTTGGAGTGAATGTTGCAAAGGCAGCAACAGACACTTTCTGTTGTCTCTCCCAATATGATCTAGCCATGATCTGTTCTTGGCTGTCATCCAAAACTCAGTAAGTATTGTGGGAAATAATACTGTTTTTCCTGTTACTTTAAGGACTTTGGGAGCCAAATTAAAGGGACCTTGTTAGGTTCAAAGAAATTCTCGGCTTAAATCTATCTTAATTTGGTATTACTCTTCTCTTTGCTCATCTTGTACAATGAAGCTAGAACAATGAATTTCACTTTATGGTTATTTTGCATTAATCTAGTTGCAGTTTCTGGATACAAAATTTCATTGACCACTATGTTTTAAAAAGGCAAAACATTTAGTTTCTGATCCTGCAAACCCTAAATTGTAACATGACACCCAGCTCTATTTTCCCTTTATCCAAAACTGCTGATAAAGTAGACGACGTGTCCCAGTGTCTACTGTATATTTGGGGCATGGATAACTACTGGATGGAAAGGCAGGAGCAACCAGAAGAAATAGTAGAGGCTAAAATATTAGCATTTTTGGTGGGGTTGCCTGCAAGGTGTGTGTTTTTTTTAAATAAGTCATGTTCACCAGACTTGTCCTGGAGTGGATAACTTCAAATCTGGGGGGAAAAAAGGTTATTTACATTGTAACTAGGGAGACTTTTCTGAGGGAACTGCTGCTTATATTATAGGTGTATTTATATCCCACAGTATATAGCTCTGAGTTGGGTTTAGGGAAATTGTTGAGAAGGGAGACTTACTTTCATTGATTCTTGATGCTGACCTATTGTATGTAACTGTTTTTGTAAACAGAGGTACAGATGCAAATAGGAGTACTTAAATTGCCTACACCTGCATGTGTTTGTAGGATCAATGTCTAACCAAAAGTGTCTCAAACCTTAAATGTTGACATTTTTTTTAATAACCTGTTAAGAAAATTGAATTTTATTTCTGCTCAGATTCAGGAATGCCATGTTGAAAAGTATCTGTGAGGTCCTTGATTTGGAAAGATCGGGAGTTAATAATGAGCTGGTTACCAGAATCTTAAACTTCTTAATGCATCCAAAACCTTCAGGCAAGGTGAGGCACAATTTTATTATGCTTATTCATTGTTATGATTCCAACTTGGGGTGGAATGTGGGCAGAAAAAAACAATGGGGACATATAATGTTGCCTTAAGCGGTATGCTCCCCCTTCCAAATATGCTTCTGCTATCATAGCTAAGTATGTGGGTGGCTCCTCAAAAGCGAATGTCTTAATGTGCTCCCACGGTGACTCAGTGTAGCTGACCATAGCAGATCACATGTATGGGGCTGCAGGCTTAGGCAGAAGCCACAAACTTGATCTTCTGTTCTCTTTTCCCACCATGCTCAGCTAGGCTGCAAAAGCATATGTATCCAGCTCATGGAGTTACCATTGGACATCCCTACCCAAGCAGCATGTAGCCTTTTTGCTTTGAGGAACAGAAAGGGAGCTGTGAAATGTGAGCCAAAAAAAAAATAGAAATGAGGTGAGGGAAGAGAGTAAGATGAAAATGGACGGAAAAAGGGTGGCAACTGTATCAGGAAAGGTGTGAGAGCTCATTGAAGGTGGAAACACCCATCAACCCATTCATCACATAGTGGGGAGGGGTAGTGGGGGAATCACCAGATCACAGCTTTATTGGAACTGGAGTGTGTAACAATGCATTAAAACCAGCTGCACAAAATACTTAATTAGGCTCCTGTATTCCACCTTATTTTTTTAACCTAAGAGCAATACAGAAATGGTCAAAGGCTGTCATTGCTTATCAAAATTCCTTTAATCATAATTGTTACAAATGTGAAGTCGTATACAGAAGTGGATAAGGAATGTCTCTGTCTATGCTGCTTTTTTTTGTTTGGGGAAGCAACCCAGACATCCATTTCTGTCAACACTTAACTTATTGAAGTGCTCTTCTACCCTGGAAAGTTATCCTCATTGGGGAGTTAATGTTTGTGTGTCTATAGTTTTTCACTCTTCATAAACTGAGCAAATTAAACCTATCTTCTAATAGCTTCCAGACTTACAAGCCAGTCTAGGTTCTTTCCTTCTCATGCATCATTTCCAGTAATAATAATAATAATAAAAAATCTGCTTTGAGTTACTTTTGTGCAGTTACACGGAAAGCTTTTAAAAGAAACATGGAATCCCCCAATGCCATTTTCAAAGTTGCTTTTCTGGGGTAGAAGCACTAGAAGGGATTATAAGTTAAATAAGGAGAGAATACTTGAGTGTCCCATACAGAGATGTTTGTTGTTTAAAGCAGAAAATATGGAGCTCTTCCTAATAAACTTTAAATTACCGTGTTTTTAGTCTTCAAAGACAAGTGTCTTTTGACACATTGGAGAGGTTAATCTAAAATGAAGCAGACATCACTAAAACATACTGTGTGTACTTTCAGCCTCACAATGCTCAACTTTAGAGGGCTGCATATTAATGGGGATCAAAATTTTTCCCCTCCCCCATTGACATCTTTCTACACACATAATCACCAGTTAAATCAGCTGGTTGGTGTCATTGTGTTAGCAGGCATTGTGAAGTTTGGTGTTTAGTCTTAACAGTGAGAACAAAAACTCAACAATAACTGAAGTTGGGCTTTTGTAAAATTATGGCTGAGGAATTAAATGAACTTTGCCTCAGTTTGTGGGGGGGAGGACTATGTATAGGTAAAATATGTATCTGGAGTTTTGTCCAACTTCCATTATATAGCCAACATTTATTGCTGTTTGCATGTGATTGTACAGTGTAGATCAGTGGTTCTCAACCTTTCCAGACTACTGTACCCCTTTCAGGAGGCTGATTTGTCTTGCATACCCCCAAGTTTCACCTTACTTAAAAGCTACTGGTTTACAAAATCAAACATAAAAATACAAAAGTGTCACAGTACACTATTACTGAAAAATTGTTTGCTTTCTTTCTTTTACCACATAATTATAAAATAAATCATGACCCCCAGGTTGAGAAACACTGATACAGAATGTAAAGCAGTACAAACAAGTCATTTTCTGTATGAAATTTTAGTTTGTACTGACTTCAGTAGTGCTTTTCGTGTCACCTGTTGTAAAACTAGGCAAATATCTAGATGAGTTGACATATCCTCTGGAAGACTTCAGCGTACCCCCAGGAGTACATATACACCTGGTTGAGAAACACTAATGTAGATTATTGGATGGACATATTTGGAGAAACGTGTAGATGGTAAAATAACTTACAGCAACATCCATCACAGTAGCTTCACCAAACATAAGCTCTAAGACTGTTCACATTAGGCAGCAACAGTAACCTTTTCTTATGGAATACAGATGTTTACCTAAACCAGGGATGGGCGAACTTTTTGGCCTGAGGGCCACATCTGGGAAGGAAATTACATGCAGGGCCATGAATGTAGGGCTGGGGCAGGGGGTTGGAGTGCGGGAGGGGAGGGGTGTGGTGTGCAGGAAGGGGCTCACGGCAGGGGGTTTGGGTTCAGGGAGGAATGTAGAATGCAGGAGGGGGCTCAGGACGGGTTCAGGGAGGGGTGCAGAGTGCAGGAGGGGGCTCAGGGCAAGGGGTTGAGGTGCAGGAGGGGTGTGGGGTGTGGCAGGGGCTTAGGACAGGGCATTGGGGTGGAGGGGTGTGGCAGGGGGCTCCGGGTTGGGGTGCAGGCGGGGCTTGGGGTGCAGGCTCTGGCCCAGTGCTGCTTATCTTGAGTAGCTCCGGGGTGATGGCGGCATGCAGTGCATCTAAGGCAGGCAGTCCCCACACCGTTCCAGGAAGCTGCTGGCACCATGTCCTTGCGGCCCCTGGGGGAGGGGGAGATGGAGACAGAGGGCTCTGCAGGTACCTCCCCGAAGCTCCCATTGGCCACGGTTCCTCGTTCCCAGCCAATGGGAGCTGTGGGGGGTGGTGCCTGCAGGCAAGCGTAGCACATGGAGCCCTCTGCCCTCACTCTCTCCCAGGGGCTGCAGGGCTGTGGTGCAGGCCACTTTCAGGAGTGGCGCCGGGCCAGAGCAGGCAGGGAGCGTGCTTTAGCCCCACGGGGGTGGCAATCCCATGGGCTGGATCCAAAGCCCTGATGGGCCATAGATTGCCCACCCCTGACCTAAACCCATCAGGCAAAGTTCTGTCTAAAAATGAGGATTACACAATACTCTGAAAGCTATTAAATGCTGACCAGACTGCCAGAAGGAAAATTATATGATTAGGGGACCATCTACTGAAAATGTTCATCTCTGGTTCTCATAATGCTTATATGAGCACTTAAAGAGTGAAGTCAGGTGAGGTGGCAATTCTTTATTGGACCAACTCCTGTTAGTGTGAGAGACAAGATTTTGATCTTACACAGAGCTCTTCTTCAAGTCTGGGAAATGTAGTCAGTGTCACAGTTAAATGCTGTCAGCAGAACCTTACAGAGTTCTTTGTTGTTTTTGTGACTCAAAGGGAGAGGCAGCCTTTAATGCCAATTCACAATCAGTCTAGGGATTTAGATTATAACCAATATTTCGATTCACGTTTAAATCAGCTAGAAGTTCAATGTAGCAAATGAAGTGCAGATATGTTGTGCTTATACTAACCCCCTTCTAGGCAAGAGGGTTGTCTCAATCTGTATTAGCTGAGACTTCAGAATGGTTTTCGACGATCGTTCTAAAATACAGTACACTATATACCTTTCTCACCTCCAGAATGAGCCAGTATGGTAATGTCTCTATTAGCAAGAAAAAGATGTAGCATTTTTTCATATGATTGGCAGAAAAAAATTAGGCAATAGCTATCTAGACATTTTTGTTGGGGTGGAGACTCTGAAAGAATCCAGGGTGCCCTTGTCAAAAATGTTTGTATTTCTAAATAATGGAGCAATACTTAAGATTAAGATTCTCAGCTTTTTAGATCTGAAAAGATAAGCCTCTAACTTGAGTCCATTTTTGAGATAATGGGTTGAAGTGATTGGAGGGTAACATGTTCATCCACAATGAATGACAGTGTCTCTTTTGGGGGATAGGGAGGAAATAGACACAACAAACTATAAACTCAGTGTCCACCTGATTTTCCCCATAACACAGACACTGACAACTATGTGGCTACAATTTTAATGTAATTGTGTTTCATTATGTCCTAAATTGTGGTTTTGTCATGAACTTAAATAAAACAATCCCTTGAATTTTTTTAAAGTAGTGTAAACTCTTCACTTTAAAATGACGGTCCTTAGTAACGGGCATCTGGTGGTTGCCCAAAGCACATACTTTTAAGTTTTATGGGTCAGTGGTGGCTCTAGCTCTGCTTATTCTTGATTCATATGACTTGACTGAAATTGAAATTTAAAAAATTGTAATTAAATTTTGTTACTTTTTTTAACCCATACTTTTATCTTAAACAGCCATTGCCAAAGTCCAAAAAAACACCCAGCAAAGGCGGCAAAAAAGAACGCAGTAGCTCAGGAACTGCACGAAAAGTAAAACACACCAAATGTCCTGAGATTTTGTCGGATGAATCTAGTAGTGAGGAGGAGGATGAAAAGAAAGAGAAGGCTGAATCTTCTGAAGAAGATAAAGAGAGTGAAGAGGAGGTAAATATAGCAAAACTTCCTTTTCAGGAAAGATGAATGAGTTTGTCTTGCTTAGTTTGTAACTAACTGGCTACATTACTGAAAGGGGGTTTCAATATAGTTGTTAGTGTTTTGGTGGTGGTTTTTTTTTAAAGGTGGAAAGTAAGCTTTAGCTAGTTGAAAGGATTGCTTCACATGTGGACAACTTGAGACAAAAGTTCATATAGTTCTATATATCAGGAAGACCTGACTTCTTCCAGTGTCAGAAATATGGTGTGATCCAAGAACTAAAACTTTGAGGGATGAAGAAACAGAAATCAGAGGACCTGGTTCTGATCTCAGATGCTTGTGAATCTTGTAAAATCAGTTGCTGCATGTGATGGACTTTTTTTAAACATCTCTAACAAGCAGAGCAGCCAAGAGTTGAAATTTTAAGCATTGCCTTTCTTATATCTCCTGGTGACGTTTTCTAGTAAAACGCCATTGCTTTTTGACTGGGGATTACTATTAGTGAGCTACAGTTGAAGTAAGAATTGTAGAATTCAGTAAGTAAAGTCGCTCCTACCTATCTAACACTGGCCTTGGGACATCAGTTCCCAGATTCTTGTGTAGTTCTGTAGTGGTCCCTCAAATATTTATTAGTACAAAACTAAGCAACCTTGAATGGTTTTCTGCAGAATTTCAAGAGGTGATAGTCCCACTACACTCAATTTTCTACTTTTTTTTGTTTTTGTTCGTTCTTTTTTCAGAACCTTATTTTTCCATAAACTTAATTTTTTTCTTCAAACACTAGCATTTTTCCTCATACATTCACAGCTTGAGCTTCCCCTCATCCCTTTCTTCCCCCTATTCTCACAAAAGGTACAAAATGTGGAGTGACAATACAACCATCTTCATATTGTCTCAAGCCTATACCAGTGAAGAGACTTCAGGCTTCGTATCCTTTGACATCTTGATTTCTTAGATGAGATCGTTTATTACCTGCAGTTATGGCTGTGGGTTTTGTGATGTAGACATGTCCAATTCACTAATTACAGGACTGAGACCAGCATTTCATACAAGCCACTGAACTAAGGTTGTGATAAAACGTCAGCCACTATTGACGTGGGCTGCACCCCAACTTATGATTTACAAGTCTGGTAGGCCATATATTTGAATTGTCTGAGCTATGGAAGGTAGTTAACCGTGAAAACTTTTTGTTGGAAGGCAAATTCATGTAACTTCAAAAAGAAAATGTCATAAAACGCCAAATGATATTTCACCACTATTCTCCATAAAACAAGACTGGAACCACACATTCTTAACTTGCCATTTTTTGGTGGTACTCACAGCTGGTGAGTTGAAAGAGGGCTAGAGTATTAAAAGCTAATTTTATATTTTGTTCATCTGTTCACCAGTACAGTCTTTCTGCTGTGAGGAGAGGAATCTGGCTCTCTGTGGCAGGAGTCTTCTTTAGAAATCCTTTTTCCAAGAGCTCAGCTGCCTATAAAAGATAGGTAAGCCCCACTCACCTCAGTTTTTTGCCTTTCTTCAAGAGGTAGGAGTTAAACCCTCTGTTCCTTCCGAGCTGTCAGGTAAAACCTGAAAACTTTTAAATGTCTGACACTCCTAAGGAGTGTTTACAGACCCACCTCAGAGGGACTATAATGTTAGAGAACTTCAAAGGAAACTTGATTAGTTCATGGAAAAACTACCCTGCTCTTAAAACATTCTACCTCTTATGCCCTGTACAGGCAACTTTTCTGATTGAGGGTCTTAAAGGAAAAGTTTCAGCAAACCAAGGGCTTGTGTACATTTAAAATGCTGACGGGGGGGTTCTCATTTCAGCACAGGTAATCCACCTCCCCGACAGGCTGTCTACACTGGCGGTTAGATAGATTTAACTGGATTTTTCACACCCCTGAGCGATGTTATACCGACATAATTTCATATTGTAGACCACACCCAAGTAAACTCACTCAAGTTATCCCAAATTCCATGAAGGTTCAGACCAGAGTTGTCCAAACAGTGAGAAGTCAGACACTTAATTTACAATTAACTTGAAGATCAAACTTTCACAAACAATCTATAGATGAATACCTGTAGGTTATAATGTATGAAGTTATTGAAAATAAATTGAAATTATGAACCTGCTTGGAACAGAAGCTTATTGACAACTGAAAACTGGATGTCTCTTTAGCTCAGTTGTGGCAAAAGGTAGGCAAGAACTGCCTATATATTTAAAACAACAAAAATTATTATTTTTTTTTTGCCGTGTGCTTAACAGCCCTTCAGCAACAGCACAATAAAAACTAGTTAGACGGCCCTCATTTAGTTAGGCTATTCTGCTCTCTGTTGAGCTAACTGTTGGAGTCATGGGAGAGGAGTGGTTGGGACAGATGCAAACACCTGCATGCTTCTCTTGATTGAGATTCCAAAAAGACAGCTTCTTAGAATTAAGGATTCAAAGACAATTTGTAGAAAACAATCTGGATTCTGAGGAAAGATGACTTCCCATACGTTATAAGGCAGACTGAGTTCCATTTAAACTTCTAACCTTGCTCTGTAGCCAAACACTTAAAACACCAAAGCACTCTAGTTTGAAAAGTAACGACTTAAGGATATGATCTGTGTGTATTTCCTGCTGACTACAGTGACAAAGTTTTCAGTGCTTCTGTTGCCTCTGCAAAGCCAACAGCTCTGAAGCAGTGAGCTGGACTCTAGTCTGACTGGGGCACCAACACAATTAACTAAGTTTTATGGGTTGCACAGGTGTAAATGAAAGTAGTTACTGGTAATGTGAGTCAAAATCCAGTTTGGTTTTTTTTCATGTCAAATTGTTTTGCACTACTTACTAGTTACAATTTACAGGACTTAAGCACAAGCTTAACTTTTGACTTTTCCTTTTGAGAAATTCCCAAGTTCTTATTTTTTGTAGTATCATTTGATGCTAAACAGGCTTATGGGTTTCCATGCTTGCCTCATTAACTTCCAGAGGAAGTTTCTAGGGCTGGCAGTTAAACAGACTCTGATCCTCTAGACTTAAATACGTTTAACTTGTGTAAATAAAGCAAACACGTCTAGTTTATGTATCCTGTATCTTCTATTTATCAGTTGATTTTGACTTCATGAAACATGTTGTAGTTTGTCTATTATGAAAGCGTCATACCTGAGCCAGTTGTGTGCATTTATTAATGTAGTTCACTTCTACTAGTAAAAATTCACCCATGTATAATAGAGGCCATGCAGCCATACTTCTGCCTGATTGAAGGGATGCTAAGTTTCAGTATTGTGGGCAAGGATGGAAACTAAAACTAGATTGTTTATAGAATACCATGGTTTGCTTGTTTTAGTTTTAATCAGACTCTAAAGGGTTCTGTTGTAGGGCAGATGGTGCCTAGGCTATTCTAGAAATCAGATGACATGGCAGTCAGTTGTTGGTGCTCCTCTAAAATGAATTGACTAAAGTTTTGGGATGATAAAACTGACAAAGTAAAAGGAAGGTAAGTATAACTTTGTGGAAGGGATAAGAGTTGGCATTCTGTTAGTAGTGGATTGCTTTCTAGGTGCAGCACCTCCGCTTATTTTTGGCAGACTGGAGCAATTATGCATACTTCTGGTTTTGCCTTAAAGGATAGTCACTACTTATAGGAAAAACAGAATCCGCTTTGGAATAGTCATTGATGGGACACTATTGTATTAAGTGTAATTCTACTCTAAAATTATTTAAAATGGCACCTTTTAATTCCAGTGTCCATCATTTATTGTGAACTGATCCCATATGTCACACTTTCTAACTGCCAGACCTACAAATGTAACCAGGATTCTTTCCTTCTGGTGATTCATCACCAATAAAATATTTTGTATACCAAATTAGATCCTCAGTTACACCCATACAATCTTGTTTAAGACTAATGGGGTTGTGCTGGTATGGGGGGTTGAAACTTTGCTGGCAAAAGCTTTATTACTGATGATGCTGTGTGAACAGGAAAAAATGTAGCTTTCATGATTCTCCAAGGTGGAATGAGTCCTGGGTATGTCTGTAGGATTGGCGGTTAGAAAATGGATCTTGCTTCATGGATAAATTTCAGGTTGCAATAATCATTGTGAACCCTCTGCCATTGTAGTCCCTTTTCAGAGTAGAATTGCACTTTAACCAGGCCTATGAAAATATCTGCCTCCTGGGGGGAAAAATGCTCTCTAATAGCATCAGACATAATTATGAATAGAGATACTTAGCACAATCACCCATAAGGCTAGAAAAAGTTCCAGTTGTTTGTTAAAACAGTCAAGAATTTGATTGTCTTGGTCTGAGCTCCAGAGTTTATGCAAAATTAAAATCTAATCTTGAAGAGTCCAGATTTTAACTTCACAGTACCTATGCATTTTCCTCACTACCATCCACTATAGTACACAGCTATAAATGGCCAGTATTTCACATCTGAATGTAATAATTCAGTTTGCAATGACATGTTTCTCACACCCATGTAGCATATTGTTGGGGATTGAGCTGTTGTGCTAGAAGTCAGGATTCAATCCATTCTTTTCCCTCCTATAGCAACCTAAGAAAGCATCTAAAAAAGAAAAACCTAAACAGAAGATGCCTTCTAAAAACAAGAAAGCTGTGAAAAGTGCTAATGTCAAGAAAGCAGATAGCAGCACTACAAAAAAGAATCAGAACAGTTCAAAAAAAGGTAAAGGTTTTAGTCTTGTTTTCACTGTGTTGCTTAATTTAGAAGATGAGTCTTAAGGTTAACGATACAGCAAAACATTGCATACTTTTTACTGCTTCTCTGATGTAGAAATCACAAGTTTGTTTTGCTAATTTAGATTTGAAATAGCAGGATGAGATTCCCCTCTCTGCTGGGGGTCCTTGGCAAGATCTTTAACAGGACCTGTAGAGTGATTTAACAGAATCTTATAACCTGGTTTGCAGCCATACTTCAGCCTGATTGATGGGAGAAGCTGAATTGCAGTATTCTGGGTTAGGGCAGAAATTAATATTAGATAGTTTTAAACACTTGATATTTTATAAACAAAATCAGCAAAACATGATCTGTCAGACTGTCAAGGAATAATGTGGGACATGGTGTTCTGTGGGAGATAATTGTCCTGTGTTCTTTTCTGGAGGAAGGAAATAGCAGGGAGATGTCAAACATTTGAATTCTAATAAAGTAAATCTTCCAGATTTAGAAAGTGAGTCTGAGGATAGTTCAGATGATGAACCTTTAATTAAAAAGTTGAAGAAACCACCTACAGATGAAGATCTTAAGGAAACTGTCAAGAAGTTATTGGCCAATGCAAATTTGGAGGAAGTCACAATGAAACAGATTTGCAAAGAGGTATGTATAAAAATTCTACAGCTTTGTTTAAAGTTTTGTTTAAAAACTAACTTTGATATTCCTCATTTTGTTTTGTAAATTGTAAATTTGTGTTAATGTAAATATTTCGTATACCAATTATACTCAAAGAAATGTGTGAATGTCTAAAGCTGTACCACTTAAGGCTTTGATCTTGAACTAGGCAGCATTGAATCTTGTCAGCACTTGGCTGGAAAGCCTCAAGGAAAAACTCAGGGTGCTAGAGGTTAACAGAGGGTTAACGCTTTTCCCTCAGCCTCCTCTATCCCACACACCTACCTGGCTGTTCTGTGAATTTAGTCCTCGTTTGCTTTTTGTCAAAATGCATAAAATAAAACACATTTGAGTCAAAGTATTTTTTGACTTGCCCAATATTTTGTTTTCAGCTGGGCCTGAAACTAAACTTCTTTCAATTTTTCAGAATTGGCAGCAAGTCAAAAAATCCATTATTTGCCAGTTTAGTGATTTTTTTTCCCCCCCACCACCACCACCCACAATTTGGCTACTGATAGTTGTAAAACAGTACTTTCATTGATTGATTTAAAGGACCCAAAATTGTACTTACTGTGGACCTAGTCTTTGTTCTTTTAGTGTCTTTCATACTTACGGGAAATGCAGCTGCCAGTCTAGAGCAGTGGTTCTCAACATGTGGTCCGTGAAACCGTTAAACTGAAAAGATTTCAGCGCACTCTCGCTGTGTGTATGTGTATATAAAAAACTTCATGGGGTTCGCATCTCTATTCAGAATTTCTTAGGGGTCCACAAATGAGAAAAGGTTGAGAACCACTGGTCCAGAGGATACAACGCACCCACTGGTAAACAGCCTGAATTGTTTGACCCCAGGGTATTCTGTCACCCACATGTTATGCTTTATTAATATGAAAACTAACTCCTCTTGTCATTAAAAATAACTGCTACACAAACGTTCAAAAACTGAGTTTAGGCAAAATGAGGGAAATAAAAGGTTTGACACTTCAAATTACATTGTACAACTTACATTTGGATTCTACAACTCCATGTCCTCTGCACTAAAATCATGAAGTTAATGTTCTAAAAATAAAAGTAAGACTTCTCACTCACACTAGCTCTTTTTTATTGCTTGCTTTAGGTATATGAAAGTTATCCCAGTTATGACTTGTCTGAAAGGAAAGATTTCATCAAAAAGACAGTTAAAGAGGTAAACTTATCTGAAAAAGTAAACGGTATATTTTTAAACATCTATCAGAGATTGGGACGCTATATAGTACTAAGTATCAGAGGGGGAGCTGTGTTAGTCTGGATCTGTAAAAGCAGCAAAGAGTCCTGTGGCACCTTATAGACTAAGAGACGTATTGGAGCATAAGTTTTTGTGGGTGAATACCCACTTCGTCAGACGCATGTAGTGGAAATTTCCAGAGGCAGGTATAAATATGCAAGCAAGAATCAGGCTAGGGATAACGAGGTTAGTTCAGTCAGGGAGGATGAGGCCCTT
The DNA here is from genome assembly GCF_009764565.3 of Dermochelys coriacea. Taxonomy (NCBI): domain Eukaryota; kingdom Metazoa; phylum Chordata; order Testudines; family Dermochelyidae; genus Dermochelys; species Dermochelys coriacea. Next base: position 111,387,954 of record NC_050069.1, read on the forward strand.
TTCTAGCAGTTGAGGTGTGAACACCAAGGGAGGAGAAACTGCTTTTGTAGTTGGCTAGCCATTCACAATCTGTTTAATCCTGAGCTGATGGTGTCAAATTTGCAAATGAACTGAAGCTCAGCAGTTTCTCCTTGAAGTCTGGTCCTGAAGTTTTTTTGCTGCAGGATGGCTACCTTTCAATCTGCTATTGTGTGTCCAGGGAGGTTGAAGTGTTCTCCTACAGGTTTTTGTATATTGCCATTCCCAATATCTGATGTGTCCATTTATCCTTTTATGTAGGGACTGTCCAGTTTGGCTGATGTACATAGAGGGGCACTGCTGGCACATGATGGCATATATCACATTGGTGGACGTGCAAGTGAATGAACCAGTGATGATGTGACTGATCTGGTTAGGTCCTGTGATGGTGTCGCTGGTATAGATATGTGGGCAGAGTTGGCATCGAGGTTTGTTGCATGGATTGGTTCCTGAGTTAGTTACTATGGTGTGGTGTATAGTTCCTGGTGAGAATATGCTTCAGGTTGGTGGGTTGTCTGTGGGCGAGGACTGGCCTGCTGCCCAAGGCCTGTGAAAGTGAGGGACTGTTGGCCAGGATGAGTTGTAGATCAGTGATGATGTGTGGGAGAGGTTTTAGCTGAGGACTGTATGTGATGGCCAGTGGAGTTCTGTTGGCTTCTTTCTTGGGCTTGTCTTGCAGAAGGAGGCTTCTGGGTACACATCTGGCTCTATTGATCTGTTTCCTTATTTCCTCGTATGGGTATCATAGTTTTGAGAATGCTTGGTGAAGATCTTGTAGGTGTTGGTCTCTGTCTGAGGGGTTGGAGCAAATACGGTTGTACTAGTACTAGTTTCAGAAAGCTTGGTTTTTTGTATGGGAAGTGACCAAAAACATTTTTTCAGGTCAACCTTGATTCAGGAGCTGGCTCTTTGCCCTATGTGCTCTTCATCTAAAAGCTGATAGTTTTTTTTCTTAACATTAGTCAAACCTGAATGCCACTCACATGTGGGTTCAATAATTTTTATCTTTAGGAAATATGAATTACTATTCAGGAAGAATTAAAATAGTAAAGCTACTCTGGTCTCTATTAATCTAACTAACTAGCATAATTAATAATGCACAGCTCTGAAAGGGCCAAATCATGGCCTAGGCTACACAGCAATTTAGGGATGCAAAGCACTGGCTACTTGCATCACAGGTAATAGCACAGGAGAGAACACAAGCTTCACTGAGCTGCTCAGTTTCCTCTCCATGCAGCTGTGTGGGAGTGGGGAGAGAGCAGGCAGAGCCTTGGCTCAGCACATATCCCCAGCCACACACCTGGGTGGGAAGAGTTATGATGCTGCCTTGGAGAGTACACTGCATCTGATGTAGACCCCATACTTCCTCCCCTCAGCAGTAGGGGAAACAGGAAGGATACTGACTCCATGAATTGCAATCTTGCTTTCTTTAGCTGCTACAGCAACATGCCACCTTTAATGTAGAGCTCATGATCCAATCTATAGCTAGTAACGCTTAAGAATAATTTCAAGTGAATTCATTTTGTTACTCCCTAAAATAAAAAAGGGATGATGTAAGGGAACCAGGACTTCCGTTAGTCAGACTGCAGAAAAATTGTAAGTGAATGTCTTGATTTTATTTCAAACCCTCTAATAAAAAATAATGCATACACCTCAAATGTCGTGTATGCCAGCTAAAACACAGTGGAATATCCTAACATGAGATGGCACTGAACAATTTTAATTCTTAACTAGCATTTTTGTGCCTGTTCTTGAACAGCCTTTATCTTAATGTTAGACTGGTGTGGAATTGATTAAGGCTAAAGGAGAAACTGTCTCATTTCAGTTGATTTCATGATCTAATTTGACTGGAGGAAATTAAAACTGCTGACTTATGTTCCCATGGATTTGAAGATGATAGACACCAGCAAAAAGAATGTTTGTGATATATTATGTTTCGTCAGCGCTGATTCTGCGGACCGAGTATCAGTGTAAATTGCTTTGTGTACCTTTTTAATAATTGCATTTGATGCAGGTTTTAGTTAACTTGCTTTTTTTTTTTTGCATGGCAATAAATGTTCCCTTTTTATAGTTTTGTACATTTTGAATTGCTTTGTAGTAGTAGATTCATTAAGATATCATAGCTTTTAATGTGCTTTAATACCTTGCATAATTTTTTTTAAGAATCAAGTAGGATAAAAGTTGTTTGCATACATACATGCAGAAATTGTCTAGAATATTGCAGTATTGAGTTATAGAAATATCTGAATACATATTCTGAAAATCAGTCATGCTAGTGTTTATATTCTGATTTACATGCTATAAATTCAGAATGCTCAATCTACATTACTGTCTTGCATGTGTATGCACTGAGAACCATCAAAGCATGGTAACTAATTGGCAGATATTATTTTTGTACTTTTAAAGACTGTATATAAAGTTATTGCAGATTTCTGTTGTGCAAATCAGTTTTTTAAATCTCTGGTTATCTTAGGACTTAAGACATGTCAGTGTTCAGCAGTGATGCTGGGATGAAAAGTGGGAAGCTCTATACAAGAGTTGAAGTTTTACTGTTTGTCCAACCTTGCCTTGTAAAGAAGATTCGCCTGTAATTTTATACTTAAGCTTTTCAGTGTTTAACTTTATATAAAAGGCTACAGATGTATTTGTTCCAATGGCTTGACCTAATACATTAATAAAGTTCAAAGTGAAGGCTATAGGGGGAAAAGTAATTGACTTGATAATGCTTATTTGGGTGTTAGACTCTACAGCCAAAACTTTCAGAAGTGGGTGCCTAAAGTGAACACCTGGCAGGCTTAACAACTGAAAATCATGCCCCAAATCTAGGAGCCCAAGCAGGATAGTACTTAATCATTTACTTAAGTGCTATTCTGAATAGGAATAGTTTTCTAAATTCAAGCATAAATATGGTTTATGGTACTCTAGAATCACATCTCAAACTTTGGCCAACTGCTTTTGGTTCAAAGTGGAAATTTTCATGTAAGTTGTTTTTGCCCACCATATTATACCTTTGTGCTATTATAGAAAGTCACATTTATAATTTATGTAAAATGCTAACACAGGCCAAACAAAGTGTTGCTATCAGTGCTATGAAAAACAAATCCTCTGACTCCAGTATTCAAGAGCAAAATGTTTTTAAAATTTTAGTATTGTGTTTGCAAAATTAGGAGTCAGATCATTTAAATTCTGAAAATGTTCAGCCAGTCAGGATGTTAATTAACATTTACCTTTTTATGATTTCTTTGCATGTAATCCTTTTTTTAAAAAGGCTGAATGTTTCAGTTTTGTACTCAATAAATGTCTTTCAGAAAAACTTAGATCAATTTTGATATTCACTTACCTGTACAGTAAATTCTACAGCCACAGATGTGTACCTAGAGAAAACTCTGGAAAAGTTTCTTTGCTATAACATGTCCTGCCATCAAAATATGACAACCAATGACTCCTCGTGCAATTGCTTTCAACAATCTTACCAACTTTAACAAAGGCGTTTAAACAATTTCAAAATCCTGGTAAAGCAGTAAGTTACTTGTCACTGAATCTTGTTTCATCCTTGGGTAGTACGACAATAGGTTATTTTTAAATTGTATTTCTAAAGCTTCTGTAAATAACACTCATGGCTAAGTCACCACCTTAACTGAATGAGGTGGACAAGATTGAAGTTACTGAATTTCTTCTCAAATGCTTTTCCTCATCCTCCAATGTAGGAAAATGCTAATGAAAGCTGTAGTGCAGAAAGTGTTAACACTATGATCTAACTTTATCCCACTGGTTCTCAACCAAAGGTATGGTCTATGGGTGAAGCTTGTGTGTAGAGTATCATCTCTTGTCCGCACCACAGTCAGTGCTTGGTGAAGTGTTTTGTGATCCTTTGAAAGACACTGGATCTATTATTGTACAGATAATAGAATCAGGACTTGCAATTCAGAGATAGTTATAGAACAGCAACTATAAGATTCTATCTCTAGATATTAGTAAAGCATGTTGCTCAGTATGTGCTTAGCATCAATTTCAAAAACAGTGTGCAACATCCAGTGGACACTTTCCAGTTTTATTCTGCTGCCATAACAGTCACACAGAAGAGTTGAAGTGTAACAGATCATGCTCTGCCTTCAGACATTTTAGTCATATTTTAAACAAATTTACTTAAAGCCATTCTCCAGTTGTTGTTTATTTACAGGGAATAAACTGTACACAAGTTAGAAAAACTGGCATGCTTAATTAAATGATGTAATTAGTCCCCAAGAACTTCTCCAGTGCTTTCAGTTGGGCCAATTCTGAGGCTCTTAACTTAAAGTCTTAAATGAGTATAAACAAAATGGAAGTCATTTTATGCTTGCTTCTCCACAACTGAAGTGTAGCACAATGCAGTTTAAAATGTCTGATTAGTCCATAATAAATGTCTTATTACTTTGGTAAACAGTTTAAAATTTACCAGAATGCTCTGCATTTATTATCCCCCATTCTTGCCTTTTTAATGAGGCCTTAATTCTGCAAAGCATTTAAACATGTGCCCACTATTCAGAATGTATATAAATTCCAATGCAGTTAAACAGGACTTGGGCCTATGCTTAAAGTTCAGCATGTACAGAAATGCTTTGCTGAAGAGGGATAAACTGTTGAATTGGGGTCTAAGACACTAAGGATTAACTGAAAGGTCAGGCTCTTAACTGTTTCTATGCTATTATGAAGCTGATTGGAGCTTTGACCAAGGCCTGTAAACGGAACGTATATTCTGAGCTTGTACCAATGATTCTTTTATTTAACTCTGTTTGTAAGCTGCTTTCCTATTTAAAATTTTGGTATCTTATCTAGTACATTGAGAGAGGCAGGGAGCGCTTCCTTTCACTTTTGCCCACTATGGACACTTTTCATTTCCTACTGAAATCTCTCACTTCCATTATAAATTGGTCTGTAAAACATGGAATTATCAAAGTAGCAATGATTTAGCAAAATTTAAACCTTGATTACCATTTCTTCTACAAGCAAAGGATTTCAGGCCTTGCTCTATAACCTTTAAGCCACTTACAATTTAGTACTTGAAGTATTTCAGAACTGTAGATATTAGCATTCTTTAGAGCAAAAAAAAAATTAGGAACACTTACACTTTCAGTCACATCCTCAGTTCAGTTTTAAAAAGCAGAATATTTAGCTGAAAAACAGATCTAATTACATATATAAACATCTTCAACCTTGTAAATTAAAGATTAAATAAAAATATTTAACATACCTGATCACATCTACTCTAGAAAACAAAATTAGGTATTGAAGAAGAGTAAAAAATTGTTTTTCTTCAGCAGGCTTCTTTTCTAAAGGTAACCTTTCTGGAGTTAAACACTGTAACTCAAGAAGACTTGCTCTGTCACACACACAGCATTCTAAAGAGAGTGCATGCTTGACACTAAGAAAAATAAGTGCTTATTTTCCTTCCAGAATCACACACAACTCTGCAGTAACATCGCAGGAGGAAAAGTTTTTTTGTTTTTTTTTTTTTTAATTTAAAACATTTTCCATTTACCCTGTTCTATGGGATGTTAAGGCAGATGTGAATGCTGTGTGTTTTATTTCTTGCTGCCTTCCCCTGTGGGAAGAACTTATCTACTTATCTTTTACTGAATTACTCCAGAGTCTTTTTTTTTTAATAATACCTTCAAATAATAAACTAAATCAAAGTGCAAGCCACCTTATTTCAGCCCTTCATAAAAAGCATATTTTACCTCATTCATCTTCACCTATTTTAAATACAAAAGCTGAATGAGTCACTAATAACTTACACTCCCCTTTTTATCCCCAATTAAGCTCTCATAATTATATGTATAAGTGAGTCACCTACTCAGCTCAAATGAATTTGGAAGTTCACTTTCAAAGGAAAAACATCTAAACCCATACAATTTTGCACTACCCTACTTGCATGATGAACACCACTGAGCAAACCTAAACTTACTCTTATCATAAAGATCATTCCTTTACAACTCTGAATATGCAGCAGAGAGCACATTTCAGAGACATTTTTACTGTAACATAAAAGCTTTTTTCCTTTTGAAAAATCTTTTAGCTTCAATAACCCTTTGATGATTGCACTATAAACTGTTCCAGCAGTTTTTATTTAAAAGGAACACATTTGAGATGCCAAAGCCTGACTGGTGGACAGTAAATACACTGAAAAAATGTCAGAAGAGGTTATTGGGAGTAGGGTGGAGGAGATGCAACTGATTTTGTTCTCTCTTACAACCAACTCCATTCCATGATTTGGCTTGTTTGTTCAAGTGCTACTCTGATCAACCTGAGAACAAAATGAATTTAGGAGCCCCACCACTAAATAATCCACCATGCTTTAATACTGTATAGAAATCAATTGCTCTGTTATTCTGAACTTCTTCAATGCAGGTGGTTTACTACAATAGTGTGGGCTGAACCATATAGAAAAAGGCCTCACACAGCAGGCTCTCTTAGTAGACCCGTGTGTGCCACAGTAGCAAGAGACTCCAATGTCAGAGCTCACATGTTAATATCATCTTTGTTGGAAAAATGACATTAGGAAAAAACTATGATTTCATGTAGCACCAGGGTTTGAAAGAAAAAAGTTAAAGATGAAGATTTTATCTTCAGATATCATATACTGTTTTAAGTACCACTTGGGGGAATGATAGCAAAGGGGAAATTGAAGGAAGTCTTACCCACAGAAAACAATTAAAAAATATATAGACACAAATGTCAGTATTCAAAATGCTGCTATTTTGCTTGCTTCTCGAACGCCACTCAAGTAGGCTCCTGTAACGGTCTGTGGAAAGTGCCTGTTTGTGGCCTATAATAAAATAAAAATTGCATAATTTCTGAAACAGCTATAGAAGAACAAAAATAAAATTCTGCTCCAAAACAAAGTTCTGGGTAGTGCAAGAGTGTTTGATATATGCTTTTACACAGGTATTTTCAAACTATTAAAGGCTCTCAAATTTTAAAAATAGTTTGTTAAAAAGATGAACCAAAGAAAAGCCTTTTTTTTTTAAAAAAAGGCAGCAAGTATTGAATTTAGCAAAAAGGTAATCTCTGAAGTCATACATCCATTAAAGCTAAGAAATTGGACTCTTGGCAGAGGTAGTCATTTTTGCTAGTTTGAACGTTACTTCAGAGAGATTGTTCATACACTTCATATATTAATACACAATAGTATCAATGGCATAAGTTTGTTACAGCTGCATTAGTGACCAATGGAGAAATAGTGAGTCAATTATGCAGTTCATCTGAACTGCGGTGGACAATTATGAGTCTCAAGTCTATAATATGAACATGCATTTTTGTCTTTATAAAATCAGCAATTGACCATATGTATCCAAATACAATTATGCAAAACGTAACTACAATAAAGGGCATGCCTGGAGAGTCGTTTTTGAAGAACTACAATTTATCATTATTAACCACTTGTGAGACATTCCTCCATACATAGGCAGGGGCTTGTTTTTAAAGAGCTTTATTGCTCTTCTGTATTCCATAGGGCAAGATGATCATTACTGTACATCCCTAATGAAAAAATATGTCCACAGGGACTGAAGTCAGTTATATAAGTTATATCCACACCAGCGTAACAGTTTTCCATTTTGCATCTTGTTTTGGGTATACAGTTTGGTGCAGATTTTCAAAACTAGAGGCTCTGGCTCATATGGCTAAGCAGATTAAAACTACATGCACTTCTGCAAAGAGAAGTTCAAATCGCAATTACATCGAATGTGTAAGTGGATTTCGTGGCCTCATCCTACTCTGCATTTATCCACTCCACAAAGCCACCCCTCGATTTGGTACAACTGGCAATGGCAGCTCAAAACAAGCTAGGAAGTGCTGTAGGTCAGAATCAAGGTGCATTGGCAAAGGGGATACTTACAAAATGTCTGTCCACTCTAAATCATTCTCTACCCAGCACTTAATCTCTTTTTTACAACAAATAAAAATAAATTCTTGAACCAATTTTAGAATAATAATGAAGACATTTACCTCGCCAGCAAAGAAGATTGTTCCTTGAATGTCTTCAGCTATAACGTCATAAGCCTCACCACTGCCACCTGTCTTTACAAAACTGTACGCCATCTGGATCCAGGGATCTTTGTTCCATCGTGTAACAAAGTACTTTACTGGGTCTGGAACTTCCTGAATTATCAAGGAAATAAGTTATGCAATATAATGAAGAGAGTTTATAGGAACCTCCAGTGAAGAATTATATTAAAATGTTTAACCTAATGTTTGAAATATTCAGAATATACTTACGCAGCTTTGAACTTAGGAAATTTGAGAGTTTGCATAATACAAGGATTGTAATGCTGCATACAGCTATATTTGGAGAAGAAACTCTTCTTCCCCCAGACTATGCACTTTGTATATCCTTCTGAACAGGTACAAGAAGCATCAGTTTACCAGTGATAACCTCAGGGTCAACATTACTATGCACAAAAGTTTCTGCAACCAAGAGACTAAAGATCAACTTTGTGAAATAATGCTGAGATTTCTACAATAGTGGGGTACATCTTAGAAAGGACTCCTGGTGCAGCTTGTCTTTATAAACTGTAGTAACTGGTCCACCATGAAAGAAGTTTTACAGATAAGTTTTTCATAGAAGGTTCTTCTTCTGGTTGCATAAGATGGGGAGAAAACAATCAGACTGGCATGGAGACCAAATATTAATTTGCCACCTGTAAGTTCTTGAGAGGTCAGAATAGCAAGTAGATGAACTTTTAATATGAATATAGTTTGTTATAACTAACAGCTGCTCTCTCAAGTATATTTTCTGAGGAACAACTGAAAACTCAGGATTTCTTGAGGTGAATCACTTAAAAAGTTATCTATTAGTGTTATTTCTGTTGAGGCCATTAGCCTCATCCTTGCTGGTGTCTGCCAGCTTCACTAAAATCTCTCCCATCTAAGGGGTGGGGGGCTGGAAGTAAGTATGACTCTTTATGCACCAACTGTTAGGAAGGGCTCACGCAAAGCATCAGAGCCACCAATGTACATCATGCATTACACAACACCTGGAATTGCGTATGACTAATTCAGACTAGAAAGCTCCAAACAAGATCCAAATTTCAAAATACAAATATGACATAACAGTGGCAACATTTGTTTTACTCATCAACTCAAAGAATCCAGAGGTCAGGTTAGCCATTAAGGGCTTAGCTACACTTGCGAGTTACAGCGCAATAAAGGCGCCCCGGTGCACTAGCTGACTACCCGTCCACACTGGCAAGGCATGTAGAGCGCTCTGACTCCACGGCTACCGCGCTGCTGGTACTCCACCTCGGCGAGTGGAATAACATTTGCTGTGCCCTTGCTGGAGCGCTGCGGTGCCAGTATGAACGAGGTGTTGCTTTATTGCGCTCTGATCAGCCTCCAGAAATGGCCCATAATCCCCTTAAGTCAAGTGGCCACTCTTGTCATTGTTTTTGAATCACTGCAGGAATGCGGAAATGCCCGTTGAAAGCTCTGTTTCTGACAGCCAGCTGTTAATCTCCTCTGAGACAAAGCAACCATTAGTGTAGAATACTTGTGAGAGAGAGAGAGGCGGGTGGAGGGAGAGGGGTCTGCTGCTGTCAACTTACAAGACAGCATGCTGACATGCTCTCAGCCTCCCAAAAACCCACTCCCCCCCACATACACACAACGCACTCCCTGTCACACTCCACCCCACCCTCCATTTGAAAAGCATGTTGCAGCCACTTGCATGCTGGGATAGCTGCCCATAATGCACGGCTCCCAATGCTGCTGCAAATGTGGCCAAGCCAGTGCACTTGAAGCTGTCAGTGTGGACAGACTGCAGCGCTTTTCCCTACTGCGCTCTACGAAGGTGGGTTTAACTCAAAGCGCTCTACATCTGCAAGTGTATCCATGCACTCAGTCTTCCTTGGCATCCAGCTGTTAAAAATCAGAGCCACTCTAGAATATCGTGAGAGAAAAGTTCAGCCCTCCAAGTGTTGGGTGCAAATGGTATTGCTAAGTAATGATAGCGTTTATAATAAACGAAGATATTAGTTATTATCTCAAAGGTGACCTGCAAAGAGAGAGAGAGTGAAGAGGACTTGTACCCAAGAGATATACTAGGTAGGTAGGTAGGTAGGTAGGTAGGTGTGTGTGTGTGTGGAAGTGGGGGTTTATTCTTTCTACATCAGAAAGCCAGCTCTTGTCTAGTCTATACAACTTTCTGTATGGTTGGAGAACTAGTGGGATGATAACATCAAAAAGATCAAGGACATGACACCTGATTAACTGAGAAGTGATTTTTACTCAGACTGTTTAAACTTTGTTTGGTTTTTCTTAATGCCTCTAACCAAAACATGTGGAAGAAAAACTCCCATTTGGTTTACATTTTATCAACCCCATTTCTTCAATTCAGGCCCATGATAGCTCCCAATTCCCCTTTCTGTGATCACAGAAAATCAGACTTGACAATCCTGATATTTCTCAGACAAAAGACAGGCAGAAAAACACACACGTTTCAGACCTTCTTTATACATCATAGAGAAGTAATAAAAGGCACAAACTTTTTGTTTCTTTGCAGGTCCCTCTTTAAACCTCTGGCAAGTTAATTCTTCTTTGACAGAAAAACACTTCTCTTACCTGCTCCTTAAACAGCTCTCGAAGTACAGTCATGCACAGTTGTAGTACTTGTTTGTCATCTAAATTCTTAATGGTTGTCACAGCATCTCCAGTAACTACTGACATTAGAACACTATATTTACCCTAGAATCAAAACATTAACATTTGATATCATTTCAGAAATACTAAGAATGTCTAGAAAGTCACTTAAATTACTATTGTCCCCAACAGACAGTCAGTGGAGGAAATTAACTATTTTTTCGGACCAAGTCGGTTATGATCCCAAAGAAAGTTCATCTGTAGTTTTTACTCTCAGATATGAAAAAACTAGAAGAAAGTCAGAGGACAATATAGAACTTCATTAGGTAGAGTTAGTCCTTTTTATAATAGTGCAGAATTAACTGGAACCCATATATTTGTCAGCCTAAATAATACACAAAGGATGTTAACATGCTTACATTCATGCATAAAAGTCACATTTTCAGTGCCAGATCTGATCTCCTGTTCAATGCTAACGCTCCACTGCTAACTTCAAGAGACGGAAACAAGAAGAGGCCCCACTAGGATGCTAGTCATTATGGGTCTGAGACAAAGCCCATTGAAGTCAATGAAAGTCTTTATATTTATTTGACCGGGGTTTGGCTCAGGCACCAAATGTTCTGCTCTAAAACAGCTGTGGTCCTGCTTACCTGTTACCACAAAACTCAGCTATCAGGAGTTTCAAAAGTGAAAGAGCAGTGGCTACAGAATATTGCAGAAGGCCTCATCTCGCTCACAGTATGCCATTCTCCTCTCCTCTTTATGGGGCAATTAATCTACCATCATTACTAATCTAGAGAACAATTTGCTACGTAAAAATTACTCCAGAAGCTCCCATTTATCCTCAAGAGCCCCCGCCACCAGCACACTGAATCTTTCTGCAGGAGTAACTTCTCAAATACTGGCAGGTGCCTTTTCTAAAGGTCAGCCAGGAACACATGATTACAGGACATTGTCTTCATAGGATCTCTTGGAAAAGCCAGCAAGTTACAGAAAATTCTTTACTTGTTCACAAAAAGTAGTAGATAAAAGGGCAAGGTACACAGAGTAAAAGCGGAGGGTGAAGGGGGAAGACATGCTGTCAAACCACAGGCTGGAGTTGGTATCAAAATCCATAGCTTTTGAACTGACCTTACAGCCTTATTATTGTTATGAACGAAGCCAATCTGACTGCAGTGGTGCCAGCCTACAGGTCCAATGTATGAGCCTGATTCTCTATCCCCCTTACTGGTTTAAAACAATTATACAAGGTGTAGGGAAAACAGAGAACCAAGACTTATGTTCCTAAAATGAAAACTGAATTCCTCATTCTTTCTACACCATTCGTTACAACAATCTGTACTCAAATTCCATAGACTTGGTTGTGGAACAGCACTTCAGCCAGTATACATCACCCCAGTGCCTTTATCTGGCCCCAGAAGCCCAAATCTTTCAGACCTAAAACAAGGACAGCCTAGTTGCATAAGGATCGCTCTGCAGCCAGTCCTGAAAAATGTCTCCTACTTACTACAAAGCAATGCTTTAAAAAGAGTCTTGTCAATTCACAATCTGTTCTTCTCCTACCGAAAAATACTGGTTCCATTTTTCTAATAGCAAGGGAGCAAACAGCAAAGAAAACCTCCTTTGTTGCACTTGGGTTTCAAACTGAAATTTATTAAGAGTCAATTAAAAATACTGACATTCCACCATATACAGAATATGGTACCTGTGGATCCATGTCATAGAATACACTGAAGAGCCCACGTTTGCTGGAACTAGGTGGAACGTGACCAAAAAAATCAGCTCCTTGAATTTTGCTGTCCCAGAATCTATAAGGAAACTGCAAGGCAACCTAGAGAGAGAGAGAAAAGATTCAGTCAGAGAGAATGTCACATTTCAAAATTTGCAACCTGCCTTGTACCTCCATATTTAAAATGCCTCTCTTTCTCTTTCCCCTCAACCTCAGGTACCCAAATATGCTAGGTAGGATATCTGGATCTTTTTTCTTTATCAAGAAAGAAGAGAGGTATAAAACTGTTGCTATCTCAGATTAAAAAAGCACAAATCTGAGTAATGTTGTCAATCCATTTGGCTACAGAAAACCTTGGGCAAGATATTATACTCTTATGAGGCACTACACAGAACTCATAGCCCAGCAGGATGGTTGCCCTATAGGGTGCAGCAATGCCTGGAAGTTCTGTAATGCTGTGTGCCCTTGGCACAGTCCTCCTGCCAGCCCCACCCCCAGCACACAAGGATTTGTCAATGTGAAGGGAACCTCAGAGATAGTTTTATGCACTAGTGGGGGGAGGGAGAATCCTCCCCAGGGCAAATACGGGGCTTTCAGTGTCTCTTTATGCCACTCTGGCCCTTTTACCTGACAAAGGAACTGGAGTGGGTGGATTTCACCCCTTATGTCTGTTAGATTTAGTACTCTAACATACACATTGTTCAAATATAGGCAAAAAGTTTAAAGACTGGCGGTGATTTTCTACAAAATAATTTGTTTCAAAAAACATGGTTAAATTTGGATGGAAAAAGAAAGGGAAAGAAAAATAAATATATAGGATCCAGATACCATTTTGTTCTTCTATGCTTGATTTATTTTTTATTTAAATGTATGTTGTGCAGGTTAAAAAAAAATTAAGGAAGCAAATTTCACAATACACATACCCAGGCATATCCACAGCAGCTCTATGCTTATCGCATGAAAGTAAATTATGGTACAGGATGCAAGTCAGAATCATCCTACTAAGAGGCTCAAAGCACTTGATGCTCATTTTCTTTCCCATAACTAAAAAGTAATTTTAATTATGTACCTTCTCAATGACTCCTGCTCCCAAACTGTTAATGGCTTTCATTTTTCTCTCTGGCAGTGGTGGATTAAACTGAATGGCATTTTTCTGAAGAAGGGCCAGTGGCACAGTAACCAAAACCTATGGGAGAATAAAGAATCATGATCACAACAGTAGCAAAAGCTTTACAGGTTTCAGAGTAGCAGCCGTGTTAGTCTGTATTCGCAAAAAGAAAAGGAGTACTTGTGGCACCTTAGAGACTAACAAATTTATTAGAGCATAAGCTTTCGTGAGCTACAGCTCACTTCATCGGATGCATTTGGTGGAAAAAACAGAGGAGAGATTTATATACACACACACAGAGAACATGAAACAATGGGTTTATCATACACACTGTAAGGAGAGTGATCACTTAAGATAAGCCATCACCAACAGCAGGGGGGGGAAGGAGGAAAACCTTTCATGGTGACAAGCAGGTAGGCTAATTCCAGCAGTTAACAAGAATATCAGAGGTTTCAGAGTAGCAGCCGTGTTAGTCTGTATTCGCAAAAAGAAAAGGAGTACTTGTGGCACCTTAGAGACTAACAAATTTATTAGAGCATAAGCTTTCGTGAGCTACAGCTCACTTCATCGGATGCATTTGGTGGAAAAAACAGAGGAGAGATTTATATACACACACACAGAGAACATGAAACAATGGGTTTATCATACACACTGTAAGGAGAGTGATCACTTAAGATAAGCCATCACCAACAGCAGGGGGGGGAAGGAGGAAAACCTTTCATGGTGACAAGCAGGTAGGCTAATTCCAGCAGTTAACAAGAATATCAGAGGTTTCAGAGTAGCAGCCGTGTTAGTCTGTATTCGCAAAAAGAAAAGGAGTACTTGTGGCACCTTAGAGACTAACAAATTTATTAGAGCATAAGCTTTCGTGAGCTACAGCTCACTTCATCGGATGCATTTGGTGGAAAAAACTTTTTTTTCCACCAAATGCATCCGATGAAGTGAGCTGTAGCTCACGAAAGCTTATGCTCTAATAAATTTGTTAGTCTCTAAGGTGCCACAAGTACTCCTTTTCTTTTTAAGAATATCAGAGGAACAGTGGGGGGTGGGGTGGGAGGGAGAAATACCATGGGGAAATAGTTTTACTTTGTGTAATGACTCATCCATTCCCAGTCTCTATTCAAGCCTAAGTTAATTGTATCCAGTTTGCAAATTAATTCCAATTCAGCAGTCTCTCGTTGGAGTCTGTTTTTGAAGCTTTTTTGTTGAAGTATAGCCACTCTTAGGTCTGTGATCGAGTGACCAGAGAGATTGAAGTGTTCTCCAACTGGTTTTTGAATGTTATAATTCTTGACGTCTGATTTGTGTCCATTCATTCTTTTACGTAGAGACTGTCCAGTTTGGCCAATGTACATGGCAGAGGGGCATTGCTGGCACATGATGGCATATATCACATTGGTAGATGCACAGGTGAACGAGCCTCTGATGGTGTGGCTGATGTGATTAGGCCCTATGATGGTATCCCCTGAATAGATATGTGGACAGAGTTGGCAACGGGCTTTGTTGCAAGGATAGGTTCCTGGGTTAGTGGTTCTGTTGTGTGGTGTGTGGTTGCTGGTGAGTATTTGCTTCAGATTGGGGGGCTGTCTGTAAGCAAGGACTGGTCTGTCTCCCAAGATCTGAGAGAGCGATGGCTCGTCCTTCAGGATAGGTTGTAGATCCTTGATGATGCGTTGGAGGGGTTTTAGTTGGGGGCTGAAGGTGATGGCTAGTGGCGTTCTGTTGTTTTCTTTGTTGGGCCTGTCCTGTAGTAGGTGACTTCTGGGTACTCTTCTGGCTCTGTCAATCTGTTTCTTCACTTCAGCAGGTGGGTACTGTAGTTGTAGGAATGCATGATAGAGATCTTGTAGGTGTTTGTCTCTGTCTGAGGGGTTGGAGCAAATGCGGTTATATCGTAGCGCTTGGCTGTAAGACAATGGATCGAGTGGTATGATCTGGATGAAAGCTAGAGGCATGTAGGTAGGAATAGCGGTCAGTAGGTTTCCTTTCTCATGGAAAAGAAGCTCTTGAGGAATTCCACCATGAATTCAACAATTTCCATCCCACCATCAACCTCAACCTGGACCAGTCCACACAAGAGATCCACTTCCTGGACACTACGGTGCTAATAAGCGATGGTCACATAAACACCACCCTATATCGGAAACCTACTGACCGCTATTCCTACCTACATGCCTCTAGCTTTCATCCAGATCATACCACTCGATCCATTGTCTACAGCCAAGCGCTACGATATAACCGCATTTGCTCCAACCCCTCAGACAGAGACAAACACCTACAAGATCTCTATCATGCATTCCTACAACTACAGTACCCACCTGCTGAAGTGAAGAAACAGATTGACAGAGCCAGAAGAGTACCCAGAAGTCACCTACTACAGGACAGGCCCAACAAAGAAAACAACAGAACGCCACTAGCCATCACCTTCAGCCCCCAACTAAAACCCCTCCAACGCATCATCAAGGATCTACAACCTATCCTGAAGGACGAGCCATCGCTCTCTCAGATCTTGGGAGACAGACCAGTCCTTGCTTACAGACAGCCCCCCAATCTGAAGCAAATACTCACCAGCAACCACACACCACACAACAGAACCACTAACCCAGGAACCTATCCTTGCAACAAAGCCCGTTGCCAACTCTGTCCACATATCTATTCAGGGGATACCATCATAGGGCCTAATCACATCAGCCACACCATCAGAGGCTCGTTCACCTGTGCATCTACCAATGTGATATATGCCATCATGTGCCAGCAATGCCCCTCTGCCATGTACATTGGCCAAACTGGACAGTCTCTACGTAAAAGAATGAATGGACACAAATCAGACGTCAAGAATTATAACATTCAAAAACCAGTTGGAGAACACTTCAATCTCTCTGGTCACTCGATCACAGACCTAAGAGTGGCTATACTTCAACAAAAAAGCTTCAAAAACAGACTCCAACGAGAGACTGCTGAATTGGAATTAATTTGCAAACTGGATACAATTAACTTAGGCTTGAATAGAGACTGGGAATGGATGAGTCATTACACAAAGTAAAACTATTTCCCCATGGTATTTCTCCCTCCCACCCCACCCCCCACTGTTCCTCTGATATTCTTGTTAACTGCTGGAATTAGCCTACCTGCTTGTCACCATGAAAGGTTTTCCTCCTTCCCCCCCCTGCTGTTGGTGATGGCTTATCTTAAGTGATCACTCTCCTTACAGTGTGTATGATAAACCCATTGTTTCATGTTCTCTGTGTGTGTGTATATAAATCTCTCCTCTGTTTTTTCCACCAAATGCATCCGATGAAGTGAGCTGTAGCTCACGAAAGCTTATGCTCTAATAAATTTGTTAGTCTCTAAGGTGCCACAAGTACTCCTTTTCTTTTTGCAAAAGCTTTACAAAGCATTAAGACTAATCTCTCATTGAAAGTACCCATTGTTCTTAAAAAGAACAGGAGTACTTGTGGCACCTTAGAGACTAACAAATTTATTAGAGCATAAGCTTTCGTGAGCCTCAGCTCACTTCATCGGACTGTATGCGTCCGATGAAGTGAGCTGTAGCTCACAAAAGCTTATGCTCTAATAAATTTGTTAGTCTCTAAGGTGCCACAAGTACTCCTGTTCTTTTTACGGATACAGACTAACACAACTGCTACTTTGAAACCCATTGTTCTTGTAACAGAACAAAGATGAGGAGGCACAATTCTCCCAGGGCAACTCGGAGTTAGCGTCTACTGTCACTACACATTAATAGCAGCCATGTCACACATTCAGGGAATAACAGACTCCTCAGTACAGTGGTTCTCAAGATGTGGTCTGTAGAGCGACTTACAACACAGTGATGAACTATGCTAACAGTAAAAACAATGAGGAGTCTTTGTGGCACCTTAGAGACTAACCAATTTATGGCTTTAGCCCACGAAAGCTTATGCCCAAATAAATTGGTTAGTCTCTAAGGTGCCACAAGGACTCCTTGTTGTTATTGCTCATACAGAATAAGACAGCTACCCCTCTGAAATCTGTCACTATGCTAACAGTAGTAATGCTTCCTGATAGTTATAGTTCTAGAATTTCCAAGTGACTTTTTGATTACTTTTCTCTAAACCATTCACAGCACCTTCATGTCTTATTCTTCTGGGCTTTTCTTTGGTGTAAATTCAGCCTTGATCAAAGCACATGCCCTCAAAATTTGAGAAGAAGCAAGCCTGGGCATATTAGAGCAGTTGGAGCAATAGGAAATGAGGGGAGAGTTAGTAGTAAAGAGTAAAGTCCTATTCCCAGAGAAAGGGAATAAATAGGCTATATATATATCTGGGTGAAATATAAATGTAAAAATAGGTGGGAGTGGGGAATGTAACCAAACAGCTGTCACTAAAGCAAGCTGATTTTCATCTTGTCTCTTTTATATTGTCCTAATACTGACATCAGAATATTAGATCGACTCTTACAAATAGTTATTTAAGTCTAAATAAAAATATACTACTCTTACTAGTGCATTATGAAATATTATTATTAAAACAACCATCAAAATAAGCAAACAGAGGACACTTCATCAGCCGTTAATCTTAGATATTTTTAAAACTGTGTGTTTCACTTATTTGCAAAATTCAGGTAATTCTGAATAGGTCATTTGTTCAAATGAGCGAGTTTCCACAGTATATATAAATTAGCATTCCAAACTTAAACATGCCCAGTGAAAAACGGTCACTATATTAACCAAACATGGCTCACTGAACAATTAAGTAGTAAAAATATACAGATTTTTTTTTAACCTCTAAAGAATCTATGATCTAAATATAGATAAACTTGAAACATACTTGTTACCTTTTGTGCTGTCCACACAGTTCCATCTGCTGTAGTGACCTGGACTTCTTCCCCAGAATAGTCTATACTGTGTACCTGGTTTGCAAAGGGAAAGTAATAGTGATACACCAAAAATTTTATGAAATTATGCAGTCCACATTCAGAGGATAGCAAATTATTACAAGTCTATAAACTTCACTTCCGGATATGTTAGCTCCCGTATTTGATGCAGAAGAGCACGTTACATCAGAAAAACTAGCCACTGTAGAAAAAGGGAACCTGAAACAGTTGTTCACTGTTCAAATGAAGCAATTCATAATATGATAAGGAGGATAACTATGTTATAGACAGTTCTCTGAAGATTATCCCTGAGTTCCCAAAAATGGTAAGGGTAGAAGTCAAATAGTTTATTAGTACAGATGCTAAAGCTAAGGAGTCTGATACATGAAAGAAGGGAAAATATATGTTTTTAAAGTCAAGTTAGTTACAAACATGACTTTTTCAAGACCGAACTTTATGTACTTGCTAAATATTATGATTAGGTTAGTCAGACATTTTAGACCGGGGTGCGCAAACGTTTTGGGCCAAGGGCCACATCTGGGTGGGGAAATTGTATGCAGGGCTGGGGCAGGGGGCTGGGGTGCAGGAGGGAGTGCGGGGTGCAGGCAAGGAATTGGGGGGCAGGATGCAGGAGGGGTTCGGGCTCCGGCCCGGCGCCACTTACCTAAAGCACAGGGCTTCGCACGCTGCCCTTGCCATGCCTCCAGGTACTTCCTCCAAAGTTCCTATTGGCCACGGTTCCCTGTTCCTGGCCAATGGGAGCTGGGGAGGCGGTGCCTGGAGGCAAGGGCAATGCACAGAGCCCTCTGTCCCCACGCCCCACCAGGGCCCCAGGGATGTGGTGCCGGCCACTTCTGAGAGCAGCACGGGTCCTGTTGCACCATGTGGGGCTATCCCGTGGGCCAGATCCAAAGCCCTGAGGGGCTGGATCTGGCCCGTGGTCCATAGTTTGCCCACCCCTGTTTTAGACTATGCCTCTAGGATGCAGATATCCAAATACATTTCCAGCATCACAGGTTTGCTATAAATAGAATCACTTGCTGACAATTGAGATGAAATCTAAACAACACTGAAATTATACAGAAATAATTAAAAAATAAAGCTTCTTCCTGTTCAGTCACATCGAAAAAAGTTATAGTTATCTCAAAACCAGATTTGTTTGTGGAATATGAAAAGAGGCTTGTATGCTTCAAAGCTAATACCCTCTCATTATCTTCACTGGGGGACAATCTTGACTGGACAGCAGGGAATGAGAGAAACCCAGAGCATATGTATAGCAGGATGTGAGGTGCCTCCCTTCAATACCCTCTTCAGTCCTCTGCTTGGTCACTGGCTGGGCAAAGCCAGCTGATTGGTTGCCAGGTGCTCCTCTTTCCCCATTTAAACTAGCCTAGGCATTTCTAAAGCCTCTTTCTCTCCAGTTAGCTGCCCCCCCGCTCCCTCCCTCTCTCTCCTTGGTTGTAGCTTAGGAGCTGTGCCTCTTATGATGCTGTGAGTCTGACCAATCCCCTAACACCATCATTTTACATCTCACCGGAAGCTTAAGTCGAATGTCAACCCCTTCAGCCAGTTTATCTATGATGGTAGAATACCCTGGTGTTAAAAGGGTGTGATCTCCGGCAAACTGGGCAAAAAATTCATTGTGGTCCCATGAGCGTGCAGATACCTGTGGAAAGAATACAACAGGTTGTGTCTACCAGTCGGGAGACAACGTGTAAGCTTTATAAAAGCCATATGTGTAGAGGAAGCCAAACTGGTTTCTTCCATACCAGGGGATCAGATGCCAGCAAATTTTTATTTAAATGAGGCTACGCTATGCAAATTGTCTAATTAAGCAAAATGACACAATCTGGATAGGTTACTAGGCGATACCCTACTGAGAACATCATTTGGCACAGTGCAAGAGCACCACTGTGAAAAAGATTGGCGTATAGACATAAAACATTTTAGATACCAGTAAAAGGTGTTTTCCGACCGAAACAAGGGTATACAGCTATCCAATCTCTCAAATGATTAGATGCTACAGTGTTATTATACCAGTAAGGGTTTTTAAGCATTAATACTCAGATAACAGAATATAAAGAAAAGGAGGACTTGTGGAACCTTAGGGACTAACATATTTATTTGAGCATAAGCTTTCGTGAGCTACAGCTCACTTCATTGGATGCATACAGTGGAAAATATAGTAGGGAGATTTTATATACACAGAGAACATGAAACAATTGGTGTTACCATACAGACTGTAACAACAGTGATCAGGAAAGGTGAGCAATTACCAGCAGGAGAGTGCCGTGTGGGGGAAGAGTGGGACCTTTTGTTGTGATAATCAAGGTGGGCCATTTCCAACACTTTACAAGAACAGTAGGAGGGGAAATAAACAAGGGGAAAATAGTTTTACTTTCTGTAATGACACATCCACTCCCAGTCTTTATTCAAGCCTAATGTAATGGTGTCCAGTTTGCAAATTAATTCCAATTCAGCAGTCTCTCGTTGGAGTCTGTTTTTCAAGTTTTTTTGTTGAAGAATTGCAACTTTTAGGTCTGGTTTCAGAGTAGCAGCCGTGTTAGTCTGTATTCGCAAAAAGAAAAGGAGTACTTGTGGCACCTTACAGACTAACAAATTTATTAGAGCATAAGCTTTCGTGAGCTACAGCTCAGGTCTGTAATCGAGTGACCAAAGAGATTCAAGTGTTCTCTGACTGGTTTTTGAATGTTATAATTCTTGACGTCTGATTTGTGTCCATTTATTCTTTTACGTAGAGACTGTCCAGTTTGGCCAATGTACATGGCAGAGGGGCATTGCTGGCACATGATGGCATATATCACTTTGGTAGATGTGCAGGTGAACGAGCCTCTGATAGTGTGGCTGATGTGATTAGGCCCTATGATGGTGTCCCCTAAATAGATATGTGGGCACAGTTGGCAACAGGCTTTGTTGCAAGGATAGGTTCCTGGGTTAGTGTTTTTGTTGTTTGGTGGTAGTGAGTATTTGCTTCAGGTTGGGGGGCTGTCTGTAAGCAAGGACTTGCCTGCCTGCAGACTGAAAGGCTAAACAGAATGCGAGTGTGCAATTCTAACAACCACTCATATGAAAGATGCTTGAAATGGCAAACTTTGTCCAAAGAGAGGTAATGAATAAATCTCTGGGGTCTGCTTTTAAGGCCAGTGGATTGGTGCCACTACAAAGTTAACAAGCATGATTACATGAGATTTAAAAACACAGGGTGAATTTGTTGACTCCTTTGAAGTCAACAGCAAAACTCCCAAAACATATGGCTGAAAAATACTAGGGGGAGGGAAAGGGGTATGAAATGGTTCTCAGCAAACTGGGCAGGAAGTAAAAGTAAACGTACGTAATCCATTGGGTTCCCATTGAAAATGAAAGTATTCTACTACTAAAAGAGTAAAAATATAATGCAGCAACTATGTTAATGATTATCACTTTTAATATCACAACAAACAGTTATGAACACCAGAGTTAAGAACTGATCAGTCAACCACACGCCTCATTTGGAACCAGAAGTACACAATCAGGCAGCAGCAGAGACAAAACAAAGCAAAAAACCCAAATACAGTACAGTACTGTGTTATATGTAAACTACTAAAAAAAATAAAGGGAAAGTATAGTAAAGCATAGTACATTTTCAAAGCTGTATTAACTCAATGTTCAGTAGTAAATTTTTGAAAGAACCACAACGTTTTGTTCAGTTACGAACAACCTCCATTCCCAAGATGTTCATAACTGAGGTTCTATTGTATTCTCAAGTGCTACAGATAAATTTGTCTAATAATATTTCACAGCAACTAATACAACACTAGAAAATTGACACATGTAAATACATATGTGCACTCACATACACTATATTGCCAGGACAACACAGCAGTGTTCCCTCTAATTTTTTACGACGATGTGCGGAATGAATTTTGTTGTTATGTGCACCAATATGAGGCAGAGGTTTGGGGTGTGAGGGGATGAGGGCTCTGGCTGGGGGTGCAGGCTCTGGGGTGGGGCTGGGGGTTCAGAGTGTGGGATGGGGCTCAGGCAGAGGGTTGGGGTGTGGGAAGATGAGGGCTCTGGCTGCGGGTGTGGGCTCTGGGGATGAGGGATTCGGGGTGCAGGCTGTCCCCAGGCTGCGGTGGGGAGAGAACAGACTCCCCCCAGTCCTCTCTCGTTGCAGCAGCTCGGGGCTGGGGGAGCGGAGTCTCTCCCCCGGCTGTGGCAGCTCCAGCATGGATGGGCCAGGCTGAGGGAGGGGCTCTTCTCCCCCAGCCGCAGCAAGTCTGTGGCAGATCCACGCTGGGGCTGGTGGGGAGGGGCACCTCTCTCCTGTGGTCCCAACACAGACCTGCAGCGGCCAGCAGGGAGGGGCATCTCTCCCACCGCAGCCCTGAGCTCCTGCCCGCTGTTTAATAGGCAGCTGCATGGTCTCATGGCTTAGCGTGACCTTAGCAACACAGTGAAATTTGCATTCTGTGATCACCACTTGCAGTAATCATTTGGGTATGTGGATCAAAAGCTACTTTTCAAAATCCAGTTTCCACTAGAGCAGAGGAATTTACCTCACATTTTGCAGTGAGCACTTGGGTGTAAGGTTCAAACTGGAGGTGAATTTCTTTGAGAGGGGAGTGCTATTATCTCAGTTTTAGTGACGAGAACCGAGGCACAGAGAAGTCACCCAGGAGGTCTGAGGTGGAGCAGAGAACTGAACTCCTGTTTCCTAAATTCCAGGATAGTGCCCTAGACATTAGATTATCCTTCCCCTCTCTCTATTTCTAAGTTACATTACATATTTAATCAATCATGCACTCACCTGATGGAGGTCACTGCCACAGGCATACTCCAAGTTACTAAGGTGGAACTGTAGTACCTTTTCCTCCAGATCACTGAACTGGATACCTGACTCCTGAATAAAAGCCTTATAGATCTCCTGTATCTTCTCTGTACAGGAACAGATTTACAATAAAAATGTAGAAATAGGTGATCGCAGGTCATTGTTCTCTGAATCTCACAAGTTTGCAAGTTAGCTATTAATATTCATCCAAATTTATTTCTTATGTCGTGAAAAAGCTGCTACAGAATATATGCCAGCAAGATCTCTCACATGTGATCAGATGAAACCCTAATTTGAGTTCAGATTAAAATAATTTGATTTCGACACCGATAAGGGAGTGTATGTTTCCCATGAACTGCCCTCAAAGAGAGAGAGTAGGTATTACTGTCAACCTCAGAAAAAAATCTGGTTAAAAAAAAAAAGGAGCCATATGGGATAACCAACATAGACAGCAGAGAAATTCATTGTTCAGCTACCATCAGTACATCATGCTGCAGTGATGTGGTTTAAATGACACTCATTCCCCAAGGCTAATTCATCTAACTAAATAAATAAATAACCCCCCCAAACAAACAGAAAACAACAACTCATGAATACTACTCCGAATGCCACCTTCTATAGCATTCTGTGTAATTTTCACAAAAGCAAAAGATTTGAGAGCCTTGGGGCCCGATTCAAAGCTCACTGAAACCAATGGATTCTCTTCATTGTTTTCCAGTGGGCTTTGGATCAGGCCCTTACTCTGTGTGTACTCATCATAGAAAAAAAGAGCAGAACTATATTCTGAAAACGTAATTAAAAAAATAAAATCACAGCTGCCCTGACCATCTCTATCTAACCAAAACTGCTTCAGCTACTTAGGGTATGTCTACATTGCAATTAGACACCCGCAGCTGGCCTATGCCAGCTGTCTTGGGTTCACGCTAAGCTGTTTAGCTGCAGTGTAGACATTCAGGATCAGGCTGGAGCCCGTACTCCAGGACGTAGGAACTTCAACTTCCATGATGTAGGAAGGTCCCAGAGGTTGGCTCAACGTCTACACCACAGTAAAAAATCCCATTAACTTGAGCCCCAGGAGCCCAAGTCAGCTGGCACTGATCAGTTGTGGGTGTATAACTACAGTGTAGACATACCCTTAGAGACAAACTAGTGGTAGTACCAAAGCCAAGTACAGTATATTAAAAATACAGTATATTAAAAATGGCCAAACTATGAAAACAACTGATCCAATCTCCTGTTACTATCAATGTAGGGAAAAAAAAATCACCCTTCAAATGAGATATGGTATGGCCTACAAATCTAGGGTGAAATCCTGGCTCCACTGAATTCAGTGACAAAACTCCCATTTACATCAATGGAGCCTCGAAGTTTAAGGTCAACCATACATACAAATATTCAGAATCCCCAAATTATGTACAAAATGAAAGGCAAATTAGCATAAAAGCCCCCTTATTTTTATGGTTATGAAAACTGTCAGCATCTCTGGTGTCCAGGACAACTCCTCTCTTACCTCCTAGAGTGACATCTTGATGTTGGGTCTTATCTTTTCTCCATTCTGAGACAACATCCAGGATGGCATTGAAATGAAAGTCCATGCGCTTATCTATAGTGGGGTCAGTTATCCTTCCACCTTCTTGGATCAAATCACATCTCTCCCCTAGTTTGTGCATTTTAATGCCAAGCTTCAAAAGAAAGTTAAAAATGAATAAGCGTAAAATTTCTATGGGGAAAACTTCACTTTGTTAAGATGCTCAAGTACATATTAAAAAGAAGGGTAAATCCTTAGAAATAAGGCACTGTTGCTAACATGGAATTTTTGCACACTTTAAACAACTGGTCATGAATCTCAACCTCTTAAAATAATACAAAAATTAAGTTCTGAATGGAACTTGAAACTCAGCAGTTAAACCAAACCTATGACTTTTAAGCAACAATACATCAAAGGCAGTACAAAAATCCAAGGATTAGGATTAAATTAGGTAATTAGGTAAAATTTAACTAGGTAAAACTAAAGAGTCACACAGTTTGTTGCTTCTGTAGGCAGAGTGCATTGCACACAGCAGGAGCTCCTTCTGTTCCTCCACAAACACCCCACAAACTCTGTGTCCTACCCTTTCATCCCATCATCTATTTCAGAGACTCACAGCAACCTCTTGGCCCCTTCCCTCATGCCAGGGGCTGTGTGTGTCCTCCATGCTGCTGAGTCTGCCAACCAGAAGCCGAGGCTCCGTGTGTCCACCATTTTCCCCTTCCAGTTTTCACCAATATCAATATGGTTTTGCCCATAGAGGACTAAACATTCCCTGAATGTTCTGGAATTGATCAGATGTTCAATAATTATTGCATTATAGACAGACAGACAGAGATGCCATTGAGTTGAGTGTTAAACCTTACTTTGCTTGGCCAATATTTTTTTTAAAAGTCGGAGTAAAGAGTTGACATGTTTCACAGAGTCCAAGTGCAACAGTTACTTGGAGATGTAGCACAAATTCTTTTCAATGCACTTTTATCTAGTCAGAGATATGGCCTAAGATTTCCCCATTTTACCTACTTATCCTATGAGATCCTGGGCTGCTTCCCACTGCAGGTCTCTTTTCAAAATACAGATCTATTTTTTAAAAAGTAAAAAAATATCCTAAATAAATGATCACACACTATTACTCAACATATGCGCTCCCTCTGGGTATTCAGAAGCCATACTTTTCTGATTAAAATAAGGTTTTGCTATTTCCCCCATTATTCTTCCCAGTGCCATAGAGCATTGGACAGTTACAGGAAAATGAGCTGGATTTTCTCCTGGCTCTCCAGAAGACTAGTTAGCTAAGTTCCACTGGCAAAAACTCAGCCTGGGATCTGAACATAAAGCTGCCTTGGAGTTTGCAATGCTGGCAGTAAGAAAACACCTTTTTACTGGTAGCCTGTGTGGATTTCATCTGGAAGTCACTGAGACACAATATACACAATATCCACAATGCCATAAAACCACACATTAAGGTCAGTTGGGGCTTATAGTTGAAAACTACTGTCAACTCTAGTATAAGGGCTTATCTCTACTACAACCACCAAGCTGCTGGGGACTCTTACAACATTATCCGCAGTTACAGGCAAAAACCATGGCTTCTTCTTGCAGCTGGTGCCTAGCCATTTTTATTTTAGCAATGTGCCTGATACTGTGCTAACACCTTGCTCTGTCTAAAGCTGAGACTAATCAAAGACACTAGCACTAATCAAAGACATGGTTACCATACAGATGTCACTTACAAGACAGAATTATGTTTTAATCAAACCAACCATGTCATAAATTGGGTCACCAGATGTGGTTGTTATTGCAATACAGATGGGCCCTAAAGTTCTCAAACTTGATAAACTCTTATGCTTTACAGACTGACCGTTTCTCCATATATGGATTAGTACCACTAAGGATGAAAGTGCTGTTTTTCTGTGGAGGTCAATTTGGGTGCTACGAGTTAGAATAGCATTTCATCAGAATCTCTTGTTCACACCCATTAAGTTGAAAACTTTCTCTATTAACTTGGTTCACCTAAGAGATGGACTACAGATACTTTGAGCAGAACATCTCGTGAGCTAGTTATTTCTTCACCTCCTTTCCTGAATCAATGCGGACAATAATTTCATTTGAATTGTGTACTGCAAGATCTTCAATTAAAAATTTGCACTCTGAAAATATTTTGCCTTTTGCTTCATTTATAGTTAAAACGTGGCATAGATCAAACATAATTGTATTTAAAGAGCCATTCAAGACAATACATACATATATAGTACTCTGTCTGAAAGGTAGTACTTGAAACTAAGGATTTTTCCTATTCTTTAGAATTCATAAAGAACTTAAATGTACCAGAGAAATAATTACAATCATAAATTACCACAAGGAATTCTATTGTGAGGGAGCATTTGGTTTGATTGGTTGTTTTTTTTTTTTTTTTTTTTTTTAAGATGACTAATGTTAAAATGGAGATATTTTAAAGAAACAAATTATTTTAAAGTTTGCTCAATCATTACTCTGATTATAAGAGGCTGACTCACCTAATTCCTGGAAGGAAACTTTTATATTCAGAAATATTAACTCATGTGGAGCAAAACCACAGCACTCACACACATATACATGCCTACATGGTTTTGTAATTAGACCACTTTCACTGACAATAATGCGTAACCATTGCAGGGAAGAAACCCACTTGCTCACACATTAGTGCTATTGGGTTGTTGACGCAGCCATTGACAATCTGTGCTCCTTTTCCTACAGTGACTCCTTTGAAAGTCCTATCGTCCCACACACGCCCGCCAATTCTGTCTTTTGCTTCTAGCACAATGACCTGTAACACAAACATAGCTTAGGAAGTTGTCAGAGAAGATATTTTAAAAACGCTTATCTAGGCTCCAGGATAAAGACAAAATTAAGCTGCTTAGTTATGTTATTGAGCTGAATACTTTACTTTGTTGATAAATGGACACTAATGGAGCAGACCTGCCATTCTTGTTTCTCAAATTGTCATTTAAAGGTTAATTTAAAGAGATACATACACACTCACACAGTTATAAAACAAAGGCTCATTTACACTTTAGCCAAAATTAATACCTTAATAAAACTAGGCTTGAGCATATTATCATTTGCTTTTTTCAACATCTACAAAGTGAAAAAACTTCCAAATTTTCAGGTTTAGGGAAAGGTGCTCCAGTGTTCCAAGTTAATATATATTGACCTTTTACTGCTTCTTTTAAAATACATTTAATGTTCATTTCATATACTGAAAATAAATATTTTCTAAAGGGATAAGCAATATTTTCAGTTAAAACTGAAGCTGTTTGATATTAATATAATTCATTGCAAGATACATTTCTGCATGACTGAAACAATGCAGCTGGAGGACAACGTGCATTCTGTGATTCAGCAATCATGAAATGGGCTGAAAATCAGGCAGAATTCCAGCCTTCTGGATTGTGATGCTGTGTATAAGAAAGCTGACCATTTATATCATTGTTTCAGAGTAGCAGCCGTGCTAGTCTGTATCTGCAAAAAGAAAAGGAGGACTTGTGGTACCTTAGAGACTAACAAATTTATTTGAGCATAAGCTTTCGTGAGCTACAGCTCACTTCATCGGATGCATCACTGTTGTTACTCTGTTACACAATTTCCATAAGTCTTGCACAAAGTGTATCACGTAAGGTGTCAATGGAAAAGTTACAAGCTATCAAATATGATTATCCTGATTAAATCCACGTATGATCTTTGTATCTAAAGTTATGAATATTGGTTATGTATTTGTATCTCCAATATATGTTTTGTTCCTGGGTGATACCCTCCAGATAGATTTACATCAGGGCTAGACAGCTATGTGTTGATGGCCCATTAAGGACACTCAGCTCACAATAAGAAAAGGAGTACTTGTGGCACCTTAGAGACTAAGGTGCATCATAGGATGCATCATAGGCATCCGATGAAGTGAATTGTAGCTCACAAAAGCTTATGCTCAAATAAATGTGTTAGTCTCTAAGGTGCCACAAGTACTCCTTTGCTTTTTGCGAATACAAACTAACACGGCTGCTACTCTGAAACCTGTCAGCTCACAATGGGTCATTGAAGAAATTCATCCTGCCCAGTAAGCCTTTCCTGTGGACACCTCGGAAAGAATATGGTAAATAGCTGCATGAGTCAGCAAAGCATGCGAGCACATGTGATAATGACATGACCCTGGACTCCATCTTGGGACCAAACATTTCCATGCACCTGGCAAAGAATATAAAAGACACCTGAGACACCTCCATGTTGCCCCTTTCCTGCTCTAATTCCCTGGACTGTGGATTTACAACTAAAAGGAGTATCTTGAACTCTGGACTGAGGCCCTTCCAATCTTTTGGAAGTTACCAGAGAGACTTTTGCAAGCCAGCAGTCTATTCCATCACTGCTACAAACCTGACATAAGGACTTTGCAATCGTAACCTTTATAACTCTCTCTTCTTTTATTAATAAATCTTTAGTTCATTTACTAAGGATTGACTGACAGCATGATATTTGGGTAGGATCTCAGATACATCCTGATCTGGGGTAAGTGTCTGATCCTTTGGGATCAGTAAGAACCTCACATATGGTGAAATAGGTTTTCAATAACCTCTAACTATATTAGACTTGGTTGTCTGGGTGGGAGCCACGGGCTGGAATGCCCAAAGGGGACTGTGTTTGGCTTCCGGTTAACCAGTATGGTACTGCAGAAGCTTTTTTGTTACTGGCTTGGGGAATCTAATTATAGAGTAAACCACCAGCTTTGGGGATGATCTGCCCTATTTCTTGCAGTCTGCCCTGAGCGTGGAACTTCTCAGTGTGGCCCATCCAGGAATCTGGTCACAAGGATTTTCAAAAGAAATCAAGGAGCTAGGTGCTCAACTCCCACTCAATCTCCAATTCTGCAAACATTTACACATGGAAGTATTTCCCCTGATTTTAATGGGACTACTTATGTGTGCAAAGTATTGCAGAATCAAGATGAGTGGGTGAAGAGGGATACATTCAAATTTATGCAATTTATGTACACTTGTTTATTATAAATAGATCACATCAATTATTTTTAATTCTGATAAAGTTAATTTAATAAACAAGAGTTAATTTTTCCCTTATTATTTACATTATGATAACACCTAAGAACCGCAGTCAAGGATCAGGGTCCCTCTATTCTGGACACTGTACTCATATGTCATTTTTTAAAATAGTACATAAAATATGTACTAAATGTACTGCTGTTTTGCTTTGTTGTTTGACTTGAACTAAAACAACCAACAGATATTACCTAACCTAATTAAACCTGAGATTTTGTACATTTATTGGGCTCTTCTATGGAGGCATCTGTATTAGGAATATTATTTTTCCATTACTGAAGGACAGGTTTCTGTGTAGTAGGAATTCTGCTGTTTTTAAGTGTTGAATAAAGATATTTATCCTAAAGCTTCTTACCTTAATTCCAAAGTTGTGCAGTTGTCTTGCAGCTGCTAATCCTGCTGGACCAGCTCCAACAATAATGACAGATTTCTTTTTTGTTTAAAAAAAAAAAAAAAAAAAAAAAAAGAGAGAGAGAAGGGAAGTAGCAAATGTTCTTACAGAAGAAATCAGTTGGTGCAAAAACAAAAATCAATCATTGCACATTATGGATGACATCTGTGCTCCCACTGATTTCAGTGGTGTGGGATCAGGCCTGTGTCCTCTAAAATAGTCAATGATAACTTTGAAAGGTATGATTTGTTAGGGTTCATTTAGTGTCCACGGAAGGCCAATTATTGCTTTGGGGATACTAACTGGTTTATTTGAGGCCTTTAAAAGCATGTGTCTCAATTTACTTCGACTAAAACAGTGCTGATAAAAAGTCAAGCAAGTTAAGTGACCTAGATCAGATGCACCATGTATCTTGTAAGCATCTTTGATCACAAAAGGCATTAAATAATGAAAACTAGTTTAAAATACACACACACTTTTCATTTTCAAGTAGCATAAAATTGTACTTAGCGTATCTCTTAGAAATACAGACATTACAGCACATATTCATTTCTGATCTACATTTAAGTGTTGTGTCACACAAATTGATAGTCATATACAAGTACCCTTTGATCACAGTTCTTGGGGGGGGGGGGCGGGAAATGAATCAGCGTTCATATCACGCTCCCTGTGAGTACCTGGTCTGGTCAGAGAAGCTAATGATCAAACCAGCAGACCAAATTCGGTGATGAATCCAGGTCATGTGCACCTGAGGCATGTTGCGCATACACTAAGAAGTCGACAGTTCTTGAAAGCCATATTTTCTAGCGTGGGTAAAGAGGGGTGAATTGCTATGCTAGATTGTGGAGGAAAGCAGAGTGTATACCACGGGTTTATAAAACAGGTTACAAAGTAGTTCATCCCTGTCCATAATAGACACGGAAACCATAGGCCTGATGCGTCCACTGAAGTCAATGGGAGTTAACACTTTGCTACCAAGAGCCAAGCTAGGTTTAAACATGATCCTGGCTAATATGGTTGGAATTACAGATTGAAACAAGAGCCCAAACGTGAAAACAGAAATTAAGTAGCAGCATATTCTATCTACTAATTAATGAGAATATTATGGTTACCTACATTGTGGTATTCTTTGGGAAGAAGATGTTGGTCAGGACTGACTGACAAAATCCCTGTATTAATCAGCCCTTTTCTTGCCATAAAATAAAGTATCCTCTCCATCTCTTGCACACAGCGAATACGCACAAGCCCCCGCACAATGATACGATGAGTACATTTGTGAGAGGTCAAAGCTTCCTGCATTTAGGGAAACAAAAACAAAATAAAGACGTGTTCATACAAAATGTTCCATGCTTTCCCATGCTTAAAACACATTTCAACTGTAATTCAGATGCTGAAGTCTAACCTCTAATCAAACAGGTTACTAAGAGAGATTAACAAAGAGTAAACAATTTTGTGTGCCAGCCAACTGCAGGGAGAGAACTCTAGACCATTTGATTCTTCCAATTCTCCCATAACCAAACAGAGTGAACTAACACAGAACAAATGAGATAAGAGTACAATGGACCTCAGCTACATCCATGCCTGCCAAGTACATTTAGATATCGCAGTGATGCTAGATAGTCAAGCTTTTCCACTGAATGCCCTGTGGATCCACCCAGTTGAGGTTTGTGCAAGTTGTATGCTACTCCAGCCAAAGTAAAAACAGGATCATATTCAAAAGTTGTGCATTAGGAGTTGAGAAGTCTTAGTTTTGAGAAAACCAATAGGGCTTCTGATCTCATTTATACTACTATAAATCAGGAGTAACTCCAAGTCAACTGAGTTAAATCAGTATAAACAAAGAGAGAATCAAGCCCACAACCATGTCTGGGGTCACTTGTGCCCCTGCAGATATACTAGAAGGTGGTTGTGAGACTGCTATTCACTACATGGTGTTTGTGTTGCAAATAACATGCTCAATCTGGACTAAGTTTCTAAACTGCTAGAAGCTTTGATATTCTACTTTTCCTCCTTAGTCATCCTCAGCTATAGTTGTGCCAGAAGCCTGTTCTCACGCTTACCCAGGTGTCAGTACTTACCTAACATTCACATAAACAAAAAGTACTGATGTGCCCTAAAAAGCCATTTAGAAATATTCTTAAGCTTCCCTTTACCAAGCTTGTACAGGGCTTTCATCTTAAAGTTGGAATGTTTCAAAAACATTTGAAGATCACTTTAAAGGAAGTTTCTTGGTATTATTAAAGTACAAGAAATTTTTTGTTTAGTGCTGGTTGTCTTGTTTTGTTTTACAATTTTTAAAGTGCAATTATTGTGTCTAATGAACATTCTTCATAGAACACAGACTCCAGGAGGGCTCTTCTGCCTATACTTCTTGGAGGCAGTGCCTAAGAGTACATTATTTGTAAATATAAAAATATACCATTAGCTCTCAGCCTTGCTTACTTTACAATTTGTGTACCACAAAGACAGGATGAGGTTTCTCAAAGCTAGGTACATGGTAGGATCTCGTGAATATTCTGGGAACTCATAGAGCTCATCTAATTCCATGACATCTGGTCTCACACAGAGTGCTTTACCACATTCATTGGGCTGGTAGAAGGGCTGGAAGTATCTATTCATCCCTGAAATGGAATAAAGACAGGCCGTGAATCAGTCATACTCTGCTGTATGTACTAGTCGGTTCCTGGCCAGGAAGATTATACACTGAGCATGCCCAATGACCATCCTCAGGGTGGTAGTAAGGAAGTCCTCAAACCTCTGACAACTCTAAGGATTGTCCCAAGTTTTCACAGCTTTATTCCCTCCTCCACCCTCCAAGTCCTGCAATGCAGACATTGTCCTTCCAGCTGAAGAGATCTGGACCTATCCAGGTTAGAGTGGTTTTTTGGCTCTCTGGGTAACACACCCAGGTGGGACAAATGGATGCAGTAGAAAGAATCCAGGCCAACAGATGTTCTAGTCTAACATTCAGAAAATTCTTTGTTCTCTCTGAAATAAAACATCATCTTGAAATGCAGAATACATTGAAGAAGAGTAAGTTGCTAGACAGTCTCTGACATCAGCAGTTCTGAGTACATGAATTTTAGAACTATCACAGACAGCCAATATGAAAATAAATTCTTTATTCATAAATGATTGAAACCCTTGTGTTTTCTGAATTGTTGCTAATAATGGTGCTTTAGAAATGTAAAAGATCATCTTATCCAAGAATCTCAAAGCACTTTACAAACATTAATGATGTAAGCCTCACAGAAGTGCTGTCAAGTTTCTAATCTTATAGAGAGATGAAGTGATTTGCAAAGATCACATGTAAAAATCTATATCAGAATTGGGAACAGAACCCAGATTTCTTGTCTCATCACCACATGGCATTAACCCTCAAGACCATCCTTCAACCTGATGTGCAGTATAATGATTCAGTTCAAGTAACTGAACATGTAACATTCAAGAAAAGGACACAAATCTTTGCAGAGCTGTGTCATGTAAACAGACCAGCAATTTTCAAAATGTGGGTCACGACCCTGTTTTAACGGGGTCACCATGATTGGCTTGGACTTGCTGGGGCCTGGGGCCGAAGCCTGAGCCCACCTCCCGTGGCTAAAGCTGAAGCCCAAGGACTTCAGCCCTGAGCTGTGGGACTCAGGGTAGAGGCCCTCTGCCTGGGGCTGTAGCCCTTGGGCTTCAGCTTTGATACCCCTGCCTAGGGGGAGAGGGCTTTGGCCTTGGCCCTCCACCCAGAGCAGGTTCAGGCTTTGGTCCCCCCTCCTGGGGTCATGTAGTAATTTTTGTTGTCAGAAGCGGGTCGTAGTACAATGAAGTTTGAAAATCCCTGAAATAGACACACGAACAGCCCTTACCAGCTATATTAGGTGTACTCTTTATGTGCTCTAACTTCACAGCGTTGGATTCACCAAGTAATCGGTTAGTGCTGGTACAGGAGGGACTCATGCCTACGCAGTCTGGATAGTACGCAGACAGCAAAGGAGCTGCCACACTATCTTTAAGCAAAGGAGGGAGGATGAGCATGGAGTACCACCAATGGTCTGAAACTTCAGCAACTCTCTGGATGGAGGAGAGAAGGCAGAAGAGAACAAGCATCAATACTCTGAACACATTTGACTTGGTTTTTCCTTTTCCCCCTCAAAACTCAAACCTGAGAGCACTAAAATCACCAGCCTCAGAGACAAGACAGTTTAATTCACAAAGACATTTTTCTTCCCTTTCTCTCCCTCCTGTGCCCGACTTAGAAAGCCTGAACTGTTGCCATGTGCATTAGAAATGAATCTGCCAAGAGCCACAACACAACATCCATTTTGCAAGCTAAAAAAAGGAGAAATACTTCACCACCTCATCCAGACTAGGCATTTTTAATTGTTTCTGATTCAAGACAGTGAATTTAGGAAACTTAAGAGGCTTATGGCAATACATAATTGATCAGTTTCATTTACATTCTTCCCTCCCTGTAACAATGAACCTTGTCTTGCAGATCTATAGTTAAAATGCAAAACAAATACAGATCAAAAAGCTTAAATATGTAGGCAAGCTTACACAAGTGTTAACCAAGAATTAACCTGAACAAATTGTGTGGCATAAAGGAACTGTTCATATACTTGCCAACTTTGGTTTATAGCACATGATGTTGTGCAGAGAAACTGCAATGCACTGTCATGCCATTCGTGATGGCATCCCAGTCTAACCAAAATATAATGCCACACTTCAAAACAGTCAAACCTTTGTAATAATTGCGAAAAATTACAGTTTAGTTTATCACATACCTATGAAGACAGTTTACGAAACAGGACACTAGCCTGAAAGAAAATGGAGACCCCGAAAACAGGGAATTTTCGGCCCAAATCTGGATGGTTAGTGCAGGTACTGTATGCCATTTTTGCCCGATTAGATCCCAGAATCAGGAGTAGACCTAGAATCAGGGCCTTAAGTCAGAGACTATGAAAACCACACAAACATTTATACTAAGAGGGAAGAAAGATTAGAAGGTTGAAGGGTCAGCCCTTCCCCATTATTAAAATGGATCCTTCTCCAGATGAGGCACAGGCAATCTCAATTCCTGAGGCTGAAATTCACACATGCCAAAAAAGACAACGCTGCTGTTGTGATCTCTGGCCAAGAAAGGGGAAAAAAAACACCTACCCCATTCCCAAGTTTTCATCCCACTTTTACACTACAGAGCAAATAAACCGTCATGTACAGACAACTCACCAGATCCTCAGGCATGGAACACTGGTCCGAGCCCTCAATCTGAAAGAGAAATTTAACTATCTAAAGCCACACAAGAATATTACATAAAAGAAGCAATCAGACTCTGGTACAACTCCTATCGACTTACAAATGTATTTTTAAAAAAAAAAACTTTTAAAAAAGTGCTCTATTTTAATCTTTCATAGCACAGATAACTAAAATACTACCATATGGTAATTATTTTTTTTACAGTACATAATATTAAAAAATACTAAAAAGCCAAACACCACAGATAAAGTTCCTGGCTGATTGAACCAAATGGCCTTGGCTATCTAATGATCCCATATTAACATATACATAGCTGGGGAGTTGAGTGGAAACAGAGGAGTTTTGGCTTACATTGCATTTCAGTGCTCAGCAATACAGATACATGCATATGTGAAGAGGCAAGTACCTGCAGCATTGTACAAACATTCAATAAAATCATTTCCTGTGCATGCACAGTATACTACTCTCATATGTATACTAAAGGCACCTGTCCTCAATGAGCACTATATCAATAGCAAGTTAATCGTTTGTTTGAATAGCAATTTCAGAGACATCTAAAAGTGTCTCAGGAAGTGAAAAAAGTGTTTCATGTTAAAATTCCACAAAACAAAACAAAAAACAGCCAGATGTAATTTTATCATATATTCCAGGAGGATTCCATGAGAAAATTCTCTTGTCCAAAGAATTAAAGGGTGAACTCCTGGTCCCATGGACATCAATAGTGCCAGAACTTCACCTTAAATGTCTGAAAACAGACTCACGACAAAAGTCCTTCCTCAACCATAAGTCAAGTACTGCTAGTAAGATACTACAATGACTTTTAGGAGTTCACTATCTTCCTATTAAATCTTAATCCTTTCATTTCAGTTGTTAAGCACAGATGCACATTAAAAAACAAAACAAAAAAAAAAGGATCATTGGACATTTCAGATGTTTTGACTAGTAAAAGAAAAAATTAAACCAAAAAAGGATATTGGAAAGGCACATACATTTTGGAAGCAGCAACTTTTGTGGAGACTGATCTCTAAGCATTTTGAAACATGATTTTACAACTAATTGCATGAGCGTTTCTACAAATGATGTTTTGGATATTGCACTTTGATCACTTTCCTGAGGGAAACATTTAAATTGCTGTAGAATACAAACTATACAGCTCCTACGATAATCAACTCATCATTCTAACAAATATAAATGTTAAAAGGAAAAAAAAAAAAAAGCCAAGTTAATGACTATAACAAGAGAATCATCATAACTGCAGCTTAAGTAGGGACTAACAGTGTTGCTTTTACCTTAGTAGAATTGTTCAGTTTCATACCACATCGGTACGTTTTTGCTATTTGCGATGTAAGCTGGATTTCCTTTGTCAGCTGACGCCATTTCCCACACTCTGGTTTTGTGCACTGCACCTAGAAGTAAAAAAACCAAACATGTTTTAACTTGAGCTTGATCTATAATCAGAGTCAATTACATGATGCAACAAACACTGGCAAAGGAATGTGATAGGAAATTTACTTTGGGACCATAACTAATGGATAGGTAAGAAGGAAGATGCGAGGGAGTTATTAAATACATTATTCACATAAGGTGAAATTCGCCCTCATGCAGAGGACCAGTACAAGGGTTATGCACAGTTTAAGCCTACTTATTCCCTATGGGTTTGATGCAGATGGCCAGGACAAGGCCTATGAGCCACCTAAGCCCACAGGGTGTAAATAAGACTTAAGCTGTGCATAGACTTTGTACTGGTCTTCTGCATGAGGGTGAATTTCACTCATAGGACTTAATTCCATGATGTACTGAACACACAATTCCCACTTATTTCATTGGGGTTTGGAAGTATGCAGTACGTCTCAGGATTAAATCTATATTGTCCATTGCTGCCTGAACTGTCCCTTCCATTCTACCCCCGTCCAGTGAAGGTATACTCCAGTCCCGTTCATTTTACTTACCTTCTGCTCCCTTATGGCTGTTATTCTTCCTCTCTCTCCATTTTCCCTAATGCTACCATCCTCTTTGCCATCACCAGCTGCCCACTCCTGACATCTGCTTCCACCTGAACTACATCCTAAATGCTTCCTACTGCCTCAGTAATTAGACTGACAAACATAGTATTGCATAGAGAGCACTTGGCCAAGCGGTTTGAGCATTAGCTTGCTAAACCCAGGGTTGTGAGTTCAATCCCTGAGGGGGCCATTTGGGGCAAAAATTGGGGATTGGTCCTGCTTTGAGCAGGGGGTTGGACTAGATGATCTCCTGAGGTCCCTTCCAACCCTGATATTCTATGATTCTATGATTGGGAAAGATTTCTGACAGTGGAGAAACTGACCAGGATTATTATCTGTAGTCTGCTTTATCCCACCTCCCTAATACCAGAAATCCTCCTAGAGTCCCAGAGCAGAACCTGCTACTTGATCTTCAAACAAACGCACACAAACACAAAGCACTATATTCCTTACCCAGTAAGGAAGTTGTTGATCAGCCATGAAAGCTTTAGGACTGGGCTCACTTTTACCATTACTGGTCCAAATCCTTTTCCAAGCAGTGTATTTCTCATAACCATCTTTATGACTAAGAAGAAAGTTAAAGTAAATGGCAAGCAGTTAGCAAGTGGGCTGGTCCAGTCTATTTTAACGAACAATACTTATTCCAAAAAATCATGTTTAAAAAGAGAGAGACAGACACACACACATAAAGCTGAGGATAGCACTTTTTTAAAGAAACAAATGTGATAGCAATCAGGGAAGTGTGTAGGCCTACATTTCCTTTCGATAATAAATACAGGGGCTAATATGCAAGGTTAAGGTGAACTACAGCTCAGCATATAACTGCCATATTAGTCTTTCTAGTCAGTAAACTTCAAGCATCAAATTCTTTGACTGATTTGGGATACTTTGAATCTGAAAGGCACTTTGTAAAACTAAATTCCTACCACCCTCATCTAGATTTACTCCAAGTGTATTTACTTAAGTTAAAATTGGGCTTGCTTTTAATTCTTGACAGAATTCAAGTCTATTTTTTTTTTGTAATTTTGACAGATAATATATCAATGTTTATTAAGTACTTTTTTCTATTTTTATTGGTTTAAATTTTCACAGTTGTGGGAAATTACAGGAGGGTCAGACAATAAATAATTAATGACAATAGACACAGATTTAAAAAAGTTAAAGCTTTATAAGCTTTGTTGACAATTTGTGTTTTAATATCTCATGTCAAAATATGCAAAGTAAATATCCTTAAATCAAACTCTAACAAGTTCTCAAGCAGCATGAGTCTTACTTTGCTTATCTGTAAATTTTGATTCTCATTGATGGAAACAGTTTTTCATCGATTTGTGCGTGTTTGGTAAAATTGACATTTACTAACATTTACGGATAAAAATCTAATTCTTCCAAGCCTACAGTGTACCTTAAAAAATAAGGAATATTTTGAGTTATTTTCCAAAAGAACAGATTCACAACTCATTACTTGTTGGTTTTGATCTGTTAATTTACACTCTTTTCAAAAAGCCCTGAACACTTTTTAAAAAAAGTCACTGAAGAACTGACATATGGCTCAGATTGCCACTTTTTGGTGGATAAATGGCCCACTCACCAGCTGCAGTTTGTGCAACTTACACTTAGCAGTCGCTAAGTCTCACTTCAAAATAAAGTCAGTAGAGAGGAGAAAGTTTAAAATATTTGTTTCAATAAATGAGACTGTACATTTTTAATATCCAATCAATCTCTCCAAGACTTCTGTAAACAAAACATGGTTTCAGTAAGTATACCTTCGATAATAGTGATCAAAACACTCATTGCAGAAATGTTCCCCACAGGAGAGATGATACCATCTAGATGTGTAGCCATTTTTAGCACACCTAGGACACAAGAAAACATGTAGACTGTATTATGACACTTTAAAAAAAAAAACAAAAACCCATGGACTCTGCTTCATTTTAAAATGTAAAGAAATGTTAAGGCCAGGGCATGGCAGAAGAGCATTTGATACTCTGCTAGGTTTCAGAGTAGTAGCCATGTTAGTCTGTATTCGCAAAAAGAAAAGGAGTACTTGTGGCACCTTAGAGACTAACAAATTTATTAGAGCATAAGCTTTCGTGAGCTACAGCTCACTTCATCGGATGCATTTGGTGGAAAAGTACTCTGCTTTTTCTTTTTATGTTTTGTACAGAGCTTTGCATAATGGGCCCTGGCCTCTAAGCTCTACAAAAACAGAAAGAGTCATAATAAAAATAATAATTAAAAAATAATATTAACTGTATCAAAGATCTCATATTTCATCATGAGCAATACAAGATGCAAAGGTGGCAAAATGTATGTCATGTAGAGTTTTATAACTCCTCTGAGATTGCAGCAGCTTCTGTTTAGTATGGTCAATTGGGCTTGCTCTGAGCCAGATCTCAGAGAAGGTTGCTGGACATTGATAATTATTACTCTTATTTATACTGTGTCAACAACCATTTACTTACACACAGGAAAACATAGTCCCAGCCTAAAGGAGCTTACAACTTATTTATTTTTTAAAAAAGAAAAAAAAAAGCATGGGGCATTTCCTTCTAAAAGCCCAAATTCATAGGTTGATTAAACCAAAAATATAGAACTATTTGCTGCTAGGTCTAGGTCTGTGCATGTGAAATATCTATTGTCCAATTATTTTCAATTATATAAAATTACTGATTTGGTTGCTATTTTAACCCAAGAGAAAAATCTATATAATTACACATTGTAAGTGTTCATTCTCTTTTATTGTCACATATATATAAGAATTACATTCATTAGACAAAGTCAATTAAATATTCCTCTAAAATTAAAATTATGTGGTAGCAAAGCAAAATGGTGTCTGAGCTGGCTAGCCATGGAATTATCTAATTTCCAATAAGTAATCATATGGAAGTATTTTTTAAAAATAACGGCTACAAAATAAGACTTAAAAAATTATTAAATTGTCTTAATTGCCTCCTGCAACTTTTAAAATCACTTCCCAGGGTTTCCTGGGTATCAAAAGTCCCATATGCCGCATACTCAGTTGCCAAAACTTCCAGCTTTCCTGTGACAATGTTTATAATGCAGATATTCCCTTTCAATATAAAAAGATGCAATACATACACAATTTATAACTTGGAGGCAGCATAAAATAATTGTATATAATAGCCAAATTAATAGCACCATATTAGACTGGGAGGGGACAGTGCCACATACATTTAGAGTAACATGCTGCATATTATAAGCCCTGCCCATGTAGTAATGCTTTATTTCCGCATACCTCTAAATTCAGAATGTTAAAATAAAAAAGTACTTCTATAAAAGTTGAACAGGAAGTTAGTCCTGAGTGAAAACAGGATGTTATAATCAAAATAGTTTTGTAACCTTCAGAGCCAATCCTGCAGACTCAGCACATTAACGACAGATTAGAGAACACTATAACACCACAGTAGTAGTCTAGGAGAGTACATGATGGTTTCATTTTGTGTTTTGATAGGGAAGCTCTTCTGTGTATGTTTCATAAACACACCCTTAATTTCAGAAAAACAAAATCTGTGCCAGAAAACAACAGACGTGCTGCCCTGACAACCCTTGTCCTTGAGCAACGTTAATTCAGAATTGGCAATACATTGCAAAATGTCATCTGCACAAGATGCCGTTTGTGATGATTCACGAGCACTCTAGGTCTACAACCAGCATTATTACATCTGTACCTCCCAGTTTTGCCTGTAGATTTAAGAGATTTTGTCAAAAACCCAGGTATGCAAGTACAGAAAGACAAACCTTTCAGCAGCACTTGCAAAGCAAACTGGACATGTTGCAGTGCACCCAGCTTTTTCACATTTTCTATATTTCTTCTCCGATGCGTCCTCCTCCTCCTCTGCTACTTCAGCCGCCTTCTTCTTCACCTAATAAAGAATAGTCAGAATTGAACTCTCACAGGATCGGTGACTGGAAACGACGATGGCGCTGAATTTTCTACAGTGCAACACCCAAAGATTCCTTTGTTTCATCATTCAGGGCACAGCAATGGCTAAAATAATATAAATCAGATCTCTGGAATCCATAGCAGCGAGGGACAACTTGACAACTGTCAAGGAAGGTCAGTTTTAAAGATCCAACACTCTTCGCAATGTCCATTTAATTTAAAGGCTTCTTGATTTAGTCTTCTAATTGACACCCTTAAATAATTTATAAAACAGGGCTTCCAGTTTAAATTAATATTTTTCATTCCTTTGGATCCCAGTGTTTCTAGCACCATCATTCCAATCTCTCTTTAAAATTATTTTATTGCACAAAACCAATCAATGTTAATCTACGTTAATAAAGATATTGTCATCTACTCCTAAAATTTATAAATTAATTTTTAAAATAACAAAACTCCAATACAGAACCATCTTCCTGGTGGTCACTCTGGGCATTGTGTGTCCAATTTGTACGGTCTGTCTAGGCCTCAATCCTGCCAACTACTCTGTATGGATGTATCCCAAAGACCAATTGATTTTATTTTCAAAATACAGCCAGTAATTATTCAAACAGCTTTACTACAAGGGGATGAATTCTAAATGGTCTGACCCATCCCACCCCCCATGGAAGAGGAGCCCACTGCAACATCAGGGCCTTTGCTTAAATTTACATCTTGTCTTGTCCAATACTTCATAAGTGCCCTCTTCCTGTCTTTTTCTGGAGTTGTAAAATGCTTTCACCTTCTCTTTGGACAATTCCAAATACTTCTCCTCTGTTTGTGATAACTGGGTACTGCCCAAAAGGGTTACACAGGGGAGTTCTTTTATAATAAATGTTAAACAAATGCACACTCCAAAAATCATTTCTTTGAAGCTTTAAATATATAATTTTTAACACTTAAGTACCTGTCTCCCAGAACTCCGCAAAGGAAGGTTATCTGGAGACTGGTCCAATGAGGATGACTTTTTTTTTGTTCGTACCCTTCCAGTTGACATTGTATTATAGGATCTGCAAAATGAAGTCAGAAGATTGTTAAATAATACGACAAAATGGTTTGGTTTGAGAGAATGGATTAATAAGATATTACATGAACATTCACCACCACCAACCACCACATTGGTCAACGAGAGCGAGTCAAGCTACACTCCTTTATATCCATTAATGAAAAAAGAAAAGAAAAAGTGGGTGGGCAGGAAAGAGGAACAGTAACTTTATTTTAAACTAAGCTCAACGCGAACAGATAAGA
The DNA here is from genome assembly GCF_009764565.3 of Dermochelys coriacea. Classification (NCBI taxonomy): domain Eukaryota; kingdom Metazoa; phylum Chordata; order Testudines; family Dermochelyidae; genus Dermochelys; species Dermochelys coriacea. Next base: position 111,430,546 of record NC_050069.1, read on the forward strand.
GAAGATCCTCAAATAGTGTAAATCAGCATAGGGACGGTCTTACTCAGGCATTACTTAATCCTACCTCAGTACAGGGGGACTGATTAGATGACCTGTTGAGGGCACTTCCAGCCCTTCATTTCTATAGCTGTATTGATTTCATTGGACTTAAGCTGATTTGCACCACCTGAAGACTTAGCTGATAATTATAGTTCAGAAAGTGAATAAACATAAGCTCATAATGCAAGTCTTATACTGTTACTCTCAGTGACACTGGTCCTATGCGGGGCTGAGGAATTTGGATTGTATAGTAACTTTTAACATAAATGTATTTGAACCCTTATTTAATCTCAAGTCAAGGACAAATTAAATGTATTCCGAGACTTGCACACCTTCCTATGAACATACTTGTTAATTTAGCATCTAGACAACTATAGTTGCGTTGTAATTATATGTAGTTATAATACTTTATAATTTACCAGTAAATGCATTGTAGCATACATTATAAAAATAATAAAGTCTTAGTAACTTGAGGCTTCACTATAATTCTCCCTGATTAAATCTTTGATTGGAAGTGGGGAAGAAACCATCATTTATTGCACAAGTTATAAGGTGTGCAGATCTTGGTGTATAAAAACATGCTGCAAAAGATTTTAAAATATGCTATGTCAAATATGTCCTTTTCTCCAGGGAGTGAAGTACAAACAAGAGAGAACACAGAAAAAGAACTGAAAAAGAAAAAGACACAAAGGGGAAGTGATACCATAGAAAGATATCTATATTAATCCACTGAACCAAGAACTCGGTCTGTATTATTGAGATATAAATGTGACAATCAACTATAACCCTATGCAGTTCATAATATCTATACTTGTGAGCCTTTCCAATAATCAATCACTGCCATTTCTAAATCTACCATTTTTATATTATCTTATTAGGAGACGTTAATTGCCACTGAAATGCTCATAGCAATTTCCTTTTTCGAAGACATTTAAGGCTGTGGGTATGTCTACACTGCCCACATTACGGTGCGGCCGCGGCAGTGCTGTGATGTGGGCAGCGTAGACACGCTTTATTGCCGGAAGAAAAAAAAATCCACCCTGAATGAGGGGTGGCAGTTTTAACGCTGGGAGCGCGGCTCCTGGCGTTAAAGTGCTGTCTATACTGGCACTTTTCAGCCCTAAAACTTTTTCGCTCAGGGGGGTGTTTTTTCACACCCCTGAACAACTAACATTTTAGCGCTGAAAGTGGCAGTGTAGATAGTTTAATTAGACAACAGGAAAAGATAATGGGTGTTCATACAATGAGATTTGTTTATTACTAAGTGAACGTGATGTGATCAACTAAACCAACACACTGTCCTCACCCTGAGGTGAAAGGATTAGACTGAAGTGGGGAAAATCACACTAAGGTATCTGTGTAAATGAAAACAGAAAGGGAAAGGAGTTTAGACAAACCAACGTATTATCCTCCTTTTGTTTATGTAGAAATGTAGTCTAACCTAATCAATTAGAATAAGGTAAATAGAAGATTGGTGATCTGTAGTGTATTGAATAAAGAACAATGTCACCACACCACAGGTGTACTGAGCTGGGTAACATCACACCTGCATATAGAAAAAATACAGTCTGTATTTTATGGGGCTTTTCCTAGGGCATGCACACACCTCTCTGTGACATGGTGCTGTTTTTTCCTGCAACCTGCTTCCAGGAGTGGGTGAGACTTGTATATTCTTTGTACGGCCTTACTTGGTAACAAAGCGTAATTCCTTAGTCGAGAAGCTTTTGTCATACATGGCTAGACATGTCTGTTTATAAACGATATTATCCTGAAGAAAAATTACCGATATACATTGAGTTTGGTGAACCTGACTTGAATTGGGTACTTGACTATTATCAGCTGGACAACTGCTGACTAGTGGACCAGAAGAGACAAAAAGAAGAGAAGGTAATTCTTTCTGTATACAGCAGGGGTGGGCAAACTTTTTGGCTCGAGGGCCACATCGGGGTTGTGAAACAGTATGGAGGGCCGGGTAGGGAAGGCTGTGCCTCTGCAAACAGCCGCCCCCCCCAACATCCAACCCCCCCCCCCCGCTCCTTATCCCCAGACCACCCTCTCCCGGGACCCTCTGCCCCTAACTGCCCCCCTGGAATTCCACCCCCTATCCAACTGCCCTGCTCCCTGACTGCCCTACCCCCATCCACACCCCTGCCCCCAGACAGGTCCCCTGGGACCTCGACCCATCTACACCCCCTTCTTGTCCCCTGACCACCCACTTCCAGGACCCCCGACCCTAACTGCCCCCCAGGACCTCCCCATCCAACCCCCCTGCTCCCTGTCTCCTGACCGCCCCCCTCCCCAAACCTCCACCCCATCCAACTGCCCCCTGACTGCCCCCCAGGACCTCCTGCCCCTTATCCAATCCCCCCCCACCCCACCACAAGGCTTCTCAGAGAAGCAGGACAGGCTTATTGGAAAGCCTGGGAGGTGGGCGGGCGCGAGCCACGCTGCCCGCATGGCTGCTGGGGAGAGGGAACAGCAGGGTAGGGGCCAGGGGCTACCCTCCCTGGCCGGGAGCTCAGGGGCCAGCAGGACGGTCCCGTGGACTGTAGTTTGCCCACCTCTGACATACAGGGTCACAGACATGGAGAAGAAGGCTGCTGTTATCCTCTGCTGAACTGATTGGGAAGACCATTTAGGACACAGATAACCCTTCACATCTGAAGGGTACAAGGTCACTGTTACAGAATGGCTGGTATATTTATACCAAGTATCAAGGAGGAAAAAAATCAATCTGTTAAGATATATAAAGAACTCATACTTCTGGTTATACAGTCTGCTGCTTATTGGATCCTGCCACTGGTGAAATGGTTAAAAAAAAAAAAAAAGGTGAGTAAGCTAGTCTAAACTCCATTTTCCCCAAATGAGAAGTGGGTAAACTCTGTTTACTCACATTTACCCTCAGCTACGCTACTGGATCCTGGGGGTGGGGGTGCCCCCCCAAAAAAACCAAACCAAAACTTCATTTCCAGTAGCAAATTGTTCTATTATTCTATGCTAGACTTTACATTTATCTTATTATTATTAATAGTAGCCTTTTGGTTGCTAAAGTAACTCTGAAAAGGAGACATTTATGATACATTAAAAATTTCACATGATGTGACAAAGTATGTTACATACCACTACAAGGGAAAATATTTCAGAGTTTAAACATATAGTGACAACTAATTCATCTGAATGACATGGGGATCATAACATTAGTATGATAAACAAGATTTTGGATAATCAAAAATTGTATATACATGCACACATTTAAATGTATCCATTGTTGAAAAAGCGTTTTTAAGAAAAACATTCAAATGGAGTTTTAACTAAAACACGTCAACAAAACCATCTGACAGAATATTTCAACCCATTAACCATAAAATGGTAACATTAGCATCATTTAAATGTTATGTCATTATCTGCAAGTATTTTGCAAGAGAAGTCTCCTTTTAGACACACCACAACATAAGCAGCTGTAAGGCAATGTGTCAAGGGTCACTGCCCCAGCTGGGGATAGCCAGTTTGAGGTTTCTCTTCTAAACCTTGGGGTCCCGCAGGCTCCAAAAGAATCCCGAAGCTACAGAGCACAGGTGGGAACCGCAAGAAGAGAAATCTACCTATGCTCTGCGGGAGCTGGTTTCTGCTCACCTTGGATCCAAATCACCCAGGAGCCGCAGATTAAACTAACGTGTCCAAAGCACTTCCAACCAGAGCTGCAAGAAAGAGAAACCATGGTAAGGTCCAGTGAAAGAGCCTCTCCCTGGAAATGATCCCTGCTGCACTCTGGAGACAAACCCCCGGGCACCTGCTCCCACCCAGACACTCCCTACTCCCCATCGAGACACTCCTCCCCACGGCCCGCCAGGTGGGAAGACACCAGATTCCCAGATACAGCCCCCCCGCCGCCATAAAAATCCCAGAGATCCCTCCCCCCCGCAAAAAATAACCCCCAGGGAGCCCCAAATCCCCGGCGCCAAGAGCGCGCCAAAGCTCCCACGCACACAGACCCTCCCCCCGCAAAGGAAAAGATTCCTTTAGGGACCCGCCCCCCGCAAAAGAAAGACCCGTTCAGGGGCTGCGGGGTCCGCTTTGTGCGGCGCTGTCACCACATCCCCGCCCCAGGCGGCGGCGGCAGCCGCGCCGCCTCCCCCCCCCAAGGAAAGGAGGCAGCTGCTGCCGCGGCCAAGCGCCCGCCCCGGCGGCGACCGGCCAGGGGCACGCACTCACCGCGGGGCGCCGCCGCTCCCACCATCCTCCTCCTCCTCCTCCTCCCGGGGCGGCTGCCGCTCGCCGCTCACCTCTCACCCGCGCCCGCCCGCTGCTGCTGCTGCCGCCGCCGCCGCCGCTTCCGCTCTCGCTCTGCTCGGCGCGTAGCGTGCGGGGCAGGGGGCGGGGACAGCGGGTTCCTCCCCCCGCGGCCCGGGCTGGCTGGAGTCCGCAGCCTGGAGGCGGCTTGTCCAGCTGGGGGCTCCGCGGGCCGCGCCCAAACCAGGCCAGGTCAGGTCAGGACAGAGCGGGGCGCTCGCTCGCGCCCTCGGCGTCCGGGCGTGGAGCGCTGGGGGCCGGGGCCGGGGCCGGGGCTTTGGCGTTGGGAGAGGGAAAGACGCTGCGGGGTCCCTGCCCCGCGGGGGCCGGAGGGGGCTGGCTGAGCTCCACACCGCGCGGGTCGGACTTCACAGCGTGTGTGTGCGGGGCGCTGGTGGCAGGTCTGGCTCCCCAGCCTGGCCCTGCTGACAGAAAAGATTCCGGAGGGCTCCTCGGCCGCTCTGCAGCCTCCATCGCCCTGGCACTGGCTGCCCCCTAGGCTGCTCCTGTGGCGCTGTTTAATCATCAGCGTATGGACGAGTCACTAAAGCCCTGATCCTGCAAACGCTCGAGCGCCTGCTTTATTTTAAGCCTGGGGAGTAAATTTCCTGTCCTTGCCGTCCATCCTGGCGCTGTTCATGCTAAATGTTCCATTCTGTGCATCCGATGAAGTGGGCTGTAGCCCACGAAAGCGTATGCTCTAATAAATCGTTAGTCTCTAGGGTGCCACGAGTCCTCCTGTTCTTTTTGGGCTTTAAGTTAAGCACGAACGTGTTTGCAGCAGCAGGGGTCAGGTGAGGTGTGGAGAAATCGCATTGTTCTAAGGCGTTAAAGCAGGGTGGAGTGCTTGCATAACATAGCCTTTTCCTGCAATTGGCCCTGTCCCAGAGGAGCCAAATTAACTGATTGTGTAATCTCAGAGTCTCCTACTGTTGTACAATACACAGTTTCTCAGTCTCTTCTCTTTCTTCCTGTTTTATTTCTGTTCTCTTTTTTTTTTTTTTTTGACTGTTTATTTCCTTGGCTTCTCCCCCGCCGGGAAAAAAGTACATTAATGAAATTGCTAACTGAAATGAAATAAAAGTCATTATGAGATGGTAACTTGCTCACATGTGGTATTTTGGATCACTCTTCAGGCAATTAATTATTTAACTTCTTGTTTATAAGATAGTTCCAGATTGTACCAATCATTTGCTGTTCAGTTTTTTTTTTTTCCGGGAAAAAACAAAACTTAATTTTTTTCCTTCTCACTAAAAAGTAATTTAAAATGAGATGTCATTTTTCTCTGAAACCTTAGGTTACTAATTTCATGACCTTTGTATATTTTAAACTTGCAACATTAATATTGATTTTGCATGTTAATTTATTTGGCATATGATGTCGGCAAACTGTTAAATCTCAGTTTTGGGGAACAGAGCAGGGAAGAAGGGCTTTGTAACTGTGCTTTGGAGAGGAAGGTATCAGTGTAAAAGTATATGCTTCTGTCCCCAATGAGGGAAATGGGTGAATGTCCCCTTTTTAATATTAACCTCCTCCCCCCCCCCACACCATTTAAATAGAGCTGCTTCCTTCAGAGCGCGGTGAGCAAACTGAAATTAAGTACAGACTGAGAAACTTCTGGGACCACACTTAGAAAAAGGAGAAAATTTTGAAAAGAGCAGCCCTGTTATAATGCTTTTTATTCTTTATAATGAATTCCCTTAACCTAGTGGTTTCCACATTTTCTGAAAGTTGAACCTCCTTTCAGAAAAATGGAAACCATTCTTGCCCCTCTTCAGTCCCACCATGTATTGTGAAAAGGCAATTTAAAAATAAAGTGTGGAAATTTATCTTCAAACATTCCAACCAACCCCAATTAAAAATCCTTGTGCGTTTCTTTGGAATCTCATTGCAAGTGTCAGAGTAGCAGCCGTGTTAGTCTGTATTCGCAAAAAGAAAAGGAGTACTTGTGGCACCTTAGAGACTAACAAATTTATTAGAGCATAAGCTTTTGTGAGCTACAGCTCACTTCATCGGATGCATTTGGTGGAAAAAAAAAACAAGTGTGTTATACTGTGCATGAATAGAACATAAGAGTAATACATAAAATGGTATGTAAAATTTGTTTAAGAATATAGTACAAAATTCCTTTAACATCTATCCATGCAGGAATTCTGGATCGTCCCATAGATGATATTTGCTCAAAATAAAGTGATCTGAGGTGACAGAAATATTGTCAATATGTTAGGACCCACATTTAAATTCTGTTAATAAATTAAAGGCAAACCTTGTATGAATAAAATATTTTCACGGTCTTTTAAAATGCCAGTTATTTTTAATAGTGCTTTTATTCAGACAAAATTCCAGTTGAAGCTAATAATAGCAATTAATGAAAGTTCTCCCTGATTGCAGGATCAGGACTTCCGTACATGGTACAAAATATTGCTTGGGGAATACATATTTTTACCCTCTACACAGACAAGTATATGAGACCATGGACAGTTTTACAGATGTACCGAGAATAAAAGAAAGCTCTGATATTGGGCAACAACAATGCAGAGTGGTGACTGAAGAGGAATGGCTGCAGAAATGGCAAATGAGAAAAATTGGATTTCATAAGGAACAAGGACATCCGTATGTTACTCTTTCTTCTACCTAAGCTGTAATGAATGATAATTGAATAATATAACTTTCATAAGCCTGTCACAAAAATGCAGCCTGAGTACGAACATCAAAGTGTTTTGTACTAGCCTTGTTCAGAGCTTCTATAATTATGGATGTTTAAGCTGCCATCACAAGGATAATGGAGAGATGGAAAGATCACCTTACTTGTCAAACTTTTACATCTTAAATGAAATCTTTAGACCACAAAACTTAGATATGGTGTGTGTTTTCTGATGTGAAACACTTCTACAGTATTTATGAATTGTTTTAGACCCCAGTCTTGCAGTATGTAGTGCATATGCATGGCAGTTTACCCACATGCTGCACCTTACAGGACTAGTGCCTTAGAAAACAAAACTAATTATTCTGGTTACATTGCCCAAGTTGAGTTAAATACAAGAAGTAAATAGTGTAGAGTAAATTCAGATGTTTTAGGTTTGTTCAGTTTTAATAATCTAAAGTAGCCCTTTCAGAGGTGGGTAATTCTTTTGCCTGAGCAGTAGCCTGTGCCCGTTTAAAACGGTAATTTAATTTCTTTTTTTAAATTTAATTAAATGTCTGTTTAAAAGTGGATGTTATATTGTAAATTAATGGAGACAGTTTGAAACACCAAAGTATAGTACACTTGAGGTTGGATGGAAGCTTTTAGCTGGGCTATTGCATCATTTCTGGCATAGCCTTATCTATAGCTATGGATTACTTTAACCAATTACCCATCTCAAGGTGAGGGTTTACACCTATACTTTAGGTTTCAGAGCAGCTGTGTTAGTCTGTATTCCCAAAAAGAAAAGGAGTACTTGTGGCACCTTTAGAGACTAAAAAATTTATTTGAGCATAAGCATCTGATGAAGTGAGCTGTAGCTCACGAAAGCTTATGCTCAAATAAATTTTAGTCTCTAAGATGCCACACGTACTCCTTTTTCTTTTTACCTATACCTTAATCTCTGAAAGATCAGCCCCCAAGAATGACTACAGTTAAGAGGTTGTCAATAGAAAGAGGACCCCCAAAGTGAATAATAGAGACTGCATAGTGCTCTTTCTATAATAATTACTTACACTGCAATCTGTTAAAGGAGAGAGAGAGACCAATACAAAACACATAGTATTAGCATTACTAATGCCTTGTGGAAATACCTGAAGTGCTAGTCATCCTCACCACCACCAGTGGTCATCATCCTGGTTTCTCTCTCCCACCACCCGGCCCTTAGGCCACAATGCAGCTTTTATAATCAGTTGTGCTGATGCTCACTGGGGTTCATATATATTTATGATGGTTTTAGGAGCCCCTTTTCCTTATTTGACTTTCTATACTTCACTACTTCTGGGGTGTCGCATTTTCCATAGGCTAACTTGTTAGTTCCTTTTATACTCGTTAACATTTACGTCACCATAGTAACAGAAAGTCTCTAATATTTCACCCAGGCTGCCAGTAGTCATCTTGTAGTGTCTACTGAGCTCTCATAGACGTTTTTATCCAAACTCACACTGATCTTTGAAAAGAAGTGCTATCACAAACATAGACACAAGCTCAGCGAGTTTATTATTAGCTTACTTAGCTCTATTATGCAGGTAAATTAGCATAACTTAGCCTAAAGCCTAATTTGGCTAAACTAAATATTTTACAGCCGAAGGCCTGGGACCCTATGTTAAATCATTAATTAATACTTATATTTCACCTTTATATCATATAAATACCTGATACCTTTTATTCTTGGCTACACTTGCTTTTCAGCTATGAACATGAAACAATTCCAAGATTAAATAGTTATTTATTTTTTCTTCTGCAGGATTTTAAGGAAGTATCTGGATGTTCTTCTTAATGGCAGGAGTGGACTCAGGATATTTTTTCCACTTTGTGGCAAAGCAGTAGAAATGAAATGGTAAAACACAGCCCTTAGGAGTAGAAATCTTTTAACTTACTTTTCTTGGAAAATGTATTATCCTGTCTGCATCTCTGTAAATTAGTGAATATAATAGTCATTCCTTTATTTTCACCATAAAGTATAGTTCCTTTGCTTTTACATGCTCACTAGATATTTTAAAAGAAGGCAGCATTTAATTCTTCCAGGGTTGCCAGTGATGAGGTAATAGTAACAAACAGTTTGCAAACATTCCTGTAGGAAAAAGAACAGTTCAGCTGTATAAAAATGTGATGTATACAAAAGCAGCGAGGTTATAAAAGAGTAAGATGTTTAAGATTTTTGATATGGTAAGTTGATTGAGAGCTAGAAAAATTTGCCAGGAACCTATTATCCAAATAGGGAGAGTAGGCACCAGTGAGCTTCAAGGAAAACGACCTGTTAAGATACCTTACATCCTGGCTGCTAGGAAGTGGAGGGTACTGGGATTCCTACCAGGGTACACTCCTGGGAGCCTACTTCAAGAGTATGTACTATCTGCTGATTACAGAGTAGCAGCCGTGTTAGTCTGTATTCGCAAAAAGAAAAGGAGTACTTGTGGCACCTTAGAGACTAACAAATTTATTAGAGCATAAGCTTTCGTGAGCTACAGCTCACTTCATCGGATGCATCCGATGAAGTGAGCTGTAGCTCACGAAAGCTTATGCTCTAATAAATTTGTTAGTCTCTAAGGTGCCACAAGTACTCCTTTTCTATCTGCTGATTAGTAGATGTTTGTTTAACTTTAAGCTTTTCAATCTCTGGGGACTAGGAGGGAGGAGAAGCTCTGTTTTAGCTTCCTTCCATCATGTCCCCCCTGTCCCCCCCCAAAAAAAAAGTCGAGGGGGGAGTGTCTCTGCTACTCCTCTGTACCAACATAGCCTCTTGGTTAGTACCTTCTTTGTTTTGCCAAACAGCAGCAGTGTGAAAGAAATGTGACTCTCATCACTTAACTGCAGAGATCTGTTGCAGTGAACCTGACCAGTGTGTTGTTAATTTCAATCTGCTGCTGTTTGGCAAAGCCAGGCAGCTGCATAGGTCTTGAGCTGTGTATCTTGAGACAAAGGAGAACAATATAGTAGTAGTAATGTGTAAAGTGTAGTAATGCTGAGTCATTCAGGCATACAGTATAAGATTGCCCTTTATCTAAAAACTCATGTCATGTTTTAATATGGATCACAGTTACTAGAGACAGGTTTCAGAGTAGCAGCCGTGTTAGTCTGTATTCGCAAAAAGAAAAGCAGTACTTGTGGCACCTTAGAGACTAACAAATTTATTAGAGCATAAGCTTTCGTGAGCTACAGCTCACTTCATCGGATGCATGAATGAACTTGCATCCGATGAAGTGAGCTGTAGCTCACGAAAGCTTATGCTCTAATAAATTTGTTAGTCTCTAAGGTGCCACAAGTACTGCTTTTCTAGTTACTAGAGATTTCACTTGGCATGGGTCAGCATCCATCTTCAGTTCAAATTTGGAAAATTTTCTTCGTAACCATGAAATGAAAGCCTTATAAGTGTTTGAAAAAGTGATGGTCTAGCTCCTCACGCTGGCCAGAGAAAGTTTCTTGCTATTCAACAGCATTTGCGGTTTTTCAAACCTGGATGTTGTAATAACTTTAACAGGATGTGAAATATCAAGCAAACACTTTATTCACTAGGTGACTGAATCCTTTGGTCATCCACCATGGGAGGGAAGTATTATTATTGGTCATTGTAGTGCCCCCATGTTTTCCATTAATACAGTAAAAATGAATAATTGCATGTAAAGCTTATCAAGTTCAAACAAAGTGTATTCCTTAGTTCATATCAAGATCTACTCAAATAACCATGCAAAATTGCATTAAAATCAGATACTGTGGGTTTTTTTTCCAATAAAGTGTGAAAACTCCAAGATTAAAAATACCTAGATAAATCCTATCTCACAAGAGCCTGGATTCTGAAAAAACCTGCTGTAATAAACCACTGTTCTGTAGGAGATACACATGTACCAAAGCCCCATCTTCAGTTAGAGAATGGATGAGTATAAATCAAAATTATGTAATAAGAACAGTGAATCACAAGTAAACGTGAAAACTTTTATTGCTGTGCATAGGTTAGCTGACATGGGACACTTTATAGTTGGTGTGGAACTCAGCGAATGTGCACTGAAGGAATTTTTCACAGAACACAATCTTTCTTATTCTGAAGAACCAATCCCAGGGATTTCTGGAGCCAAAGTTTTTAAGGTTTGTTTTGTGCTTGCATAGTCAAATCTTTTTGTATACTTAATGATATAATTCAGGGATAGCTGAGCAGGCCAAACCATTCTTTAGGCATTTAGCACTTCTTTGTCTTGCCTTTCATCTTTCACCTGTTCTAAAGAGGATTCTGAGAAAGAAGCATCAAAGTTGAATTTTGTACTGGGTAATTATCCTCAAGCTGTTACTTAGTTTGGCCCTCATTCAGCAAGGTATTTAAGTGTCTAACTTTAAACACTCTGAAGTCAATGGGACAACTCACATGCTTAAAATTAGACACTTGCTTAAATGCCCTGATGAATCAGTTGTATACAGTGGCGTTGTAGCCATGTTGGTCCCAGGAGATTAGAGAGAGAAAGTGATTGAGGTAATATCTTTTATTGGACTGACTTCTAATGGTGAGAAAGACAAGCTTTCAAGCCACTCAGAGCTCTTCTTCAGGTCTGGAAAAGGTACTCCCACTGTCACAGCTAAATGCAGGGTCAAACAGATAGTTTAGCATAAGTAATTAGCACATTGTCTAAGGGACCAGTCAAGGTGAAGTGGCCTGTTAACATTCCTGTAGTGGTAGGACAAAAAGGGGGGTTAGTGATTACAGATTGTTGTAACAAGCCATAAATCTAGTGTCTTTAGTAAAAGATATCTCATCCACCTTTTTTCTCTTTCTCTCTCTCTCTCTCTGAACTTTAAGCCCATGCCACATGACAGTGGTGAAGCAGCAGTCACAGGGCTTCGAGATACATCCAATAAGGAAAAACTGAAAGAACATTCCTCCTAATTCCTCCCCCACTTAGGTTTTTTATTTTAAAATATATATATTAAAATATGTAATTCACTAAAAGGTGTTTCCCTGCTTTTCATTGCAGAGTACCTCTGGGAACATTTCTCTGTATTGTTGCAGTATCTATGATTTGTCCAGGTAGGAATGAACAGCATTTTTTCACAATCAAATTTTTAACAAATATTGTTAGGTTATGTTTTATCTGAACTGGCCAAAAACATTTGAGTAGTAAGGACCAAATCATAAGAAGCACTGAACATCTGCAACTCTGACAGATGTCTGTCGCAGGCTAACATTTCAGGGTTGCCGCCTAGGGCTGAGACCAGGCACCTTGTTTACCTCCTGTGTTCTACAGACAGCCACAACTGTGTGGTCTGTTTCTGGGGTACAGAGTACAGCCCTGCAGCTGTGCCTTGTATGAATCTACCCCCTTTCAGGGGCTATAAAACAGTCCATACAAAAGGAAAATACTTCCCTGATCCCTCCCCCTTCGTTATGCAAGAGAGAAGGAAGTAGTCTCTCAGGCCTTAGAGGCATTCTCAGTTCCTTAATGTGAGTAAAGGTTGTGGCTTAATCATGATGGAATTGTAATAAAGATAACCAGCCCAGGCCATCTGCTTCTCCAGAGGGCTCAGCAGGCAGCACATGAAAGCCATAGGTCAGTGAGTGCTACAGGACTCTCAGTCTGGGAGCTCTGAACCCTGGCTCTGCTTGCCACCTCTACTGCACTGATTTCCACCCTTTTAAGTATCCAGGCATGACACACCTCACAAGTGTGAGGGGTTGAGGCTGATTGTGACTACAGGAGTTCCTTAACTTTGCCTTGTCAGTGGGAGTGGGGCATGTCGTCTGCTCCACCACAATATTTTGTGGGAGATGCAGTTATTCAGCATCTCTCAGAATCGAGCCTTGCCTGCTTGCTACTGATTGGGCTCAGTGCTTCATAATGTTGAATGCTCTCAGTACCCAGAGCAGTCAATGGGCCACATTTACCAGTCCATTAAGGGGGCTTTGCACCTGTTTTCTGGCTCAAAGCTGCCAGATCCAGCCAGTGGAGGCTTTCCTTTGTGCCAGTGAATTATTGGGTGGTACAAAGCCACCTATGCCGTTCCAGACTCCAGCATAGGGAGGGATACAATGGAATGTTAAAACCACCTTCCTTGCCTCTGATCACGTCCTGAATACAGTTCAGCCAGACCAGAAAATCTGTCCCATAGGGCATTAAGGGCACTCAGCATCTGCAGGATAGTCCCAGTCTTGCAGTTCTTATTTAGATAAAACTCCCTCTAGGGCTGGTGAGTTTTGCCTCATATCAACCTCAGGAGCAGCTGTTAATATGAGCAGTATTGCCCCATAGCTTTACTGTACTATGAGGAAATCAATCATTTTATATTTTGTAAATGATAAGAGTGTCAGAGCTATTCGAGAGAAGGTATAATTTGTAGATTGGGAGACAGGAATGTGGTGCTGGCTCTAAGATATCTTATATTTTGGGTAAAATATCCAAAGTTATTAACATAACAGATGGTCACTAAACCTTTTGCTGACTTAGCTGATTCTCTTTTGTTTGTGTGATTAAGCGGCCTTGCAAGAATGGAAATTTTAATATAAAATATATCTCTATATTCCATCCAAAGTGACAAGGTAGAAGAAGATTCAGGCAATGTTGCTGCTTGCATAACAGGCACCTTTAAAACTTTCTAGCTATCACTGGACGCAGAGCCAGGAAATGTTCAAGCTTATTGTCAACAATTTTTTAAAAAGTTAATGATCTTTAAATATAGTTGTAAGTAACATGGCAAAATTTAAAACCTCTATGATACCAATGTGGAATGATATTTCAAAGTAAAACAAAATATGTAACACGTTAGCAATGCTGCCAGTGAGAATCACTAGACCAAATAATGAGGAGATGTGGTCTTATTTAGAGAACAAAATAAACGGGAGTCACATGCATGTGTTGTAAATTTTCTTCTACATTCCTGTTTTGTTTTGTTTTTTAATAAGACGCTCTTATGCAATGTTCTAAACGAGTGGTGAAAGTGTCAATATCTTTCTGTCAGTGGAACAATTGGAAGACTCCTTTGAGTATAAAAATGCATCAGTACTGTTGTGGCTTCTGTCCACACACAATATGGGTAATACTCGGTTAGTAACTATGGCGGTTAAGCTTACTTCACACTTGCCTGGGCTGGCCTGTGATCAGTCACTTTTGTTCTAAATTCAGAACATGATTTGGGCAAGGGAACCTAGATGTGTTCATGCTCTGTGTCAGAATGAGACAATTCAGACTTTTTTTCGCTAGTTAATGAGTCACAGGAATTATTACTCTTTGAAGGAATGCTGTGTTGTAGCTAAAGCAGTTAACTAAGCAATCAGTTGTGGCTCATGACAATTCTGAGTGCTAGACTAAATTTTTTACAATCTGTGTACTTACTAAACACACACCTGGGGCCCAATTCTGAGCCGCGATTCAGGCCTTAAATCAGTGGGATTTTTGTTTGTGTGTGATCTGCAGGATTGGCCTAATGACAATATTTAAACCAGGGATGGGCAACTGGTGGTCCAGGAGTCACATCTGGCCTGCAACATCATTTTATTTGGCCCATCACAACACAGCTTAGGGCAGGAGATCCAGCAGAGACAAGGGCAGGAAGAGGGCAAGGCATCACTGGGGAGGGTTCCGTAACATAACATTGTGGCAAGAACAATGGGCTGGAGTGAGGAGGTAGGCCCAGCCCTGTGGGACAGGAGCCACCTCTGCCCAGGTGAGTGGAGGGCAGGCTCACTCTCCAACCCACCCTCTCACCACAAAGGGGCAGGACCCTACTCCCCACCCCCCCGACCCCTGTGTCACGTGCCTCCAGGGACAGGACCTGACCTGATTCCTCTCCTCACCCCGCTTCCTCCTCCCCTCATCAAAGCTCCCAGGGGTGGCGCAGGACACGATACACACACACCTCTGTCACATACCCCATCACCCCACAGGGGTTTTAGTGGTTTTTATGGCTTTCTACTGCCTTAATGTTGCTCATCCCGATATAAACTATTGTTTTATTTATTATCATTTGTATTACTGTAGTGCCTAGAATTCCCAACTAAGATCAGGGCTCTTACACAGACAGATGCTGTTCAAACATAGTGGGAAACAGCGCCTACCCCAAAGAGTTTACTGTCTAATTAGACAGTACGGTTAAGAGGTGGGAGGAAAAACAGAAGCACAAAGAGGTGAGGTGGCTTCCCCAAGGCCATACAGCAGGCCAGTGGCAGAGGTGGAAATGGAACCCAAATCTCATTAATCCAAATCTAGGATCCTGTTCACGAGACTATGCTACCTCCCTACTTAAATTGGGTCTTAAATATCGCGTCTTGGTTGTGAGATGTTATATTTAAAAGCCAATGGTAAGTGTATGTAGAAGGCAAAGTGGTGTGATCTCCTCTCCTTGCAGACCTTTAAAAGAAAACAAGCTTTTAAAATGAAAAGGAGTACTTGTGATACCTTAGAGACTAACACATTTATTTGAGCATAAGCTTTCATGAGTTTCGTGAGCTTTTAAAATGTTTCATGTCTCATTGCATCAGACAGAAAAATACAGGACAGGGTTACAGGTCAGAAGCCAAAAACTTGATAATGACGTTGTGATTAAAACAACAACAGAAGAAAGTGTGATTTTATTTTATTTTATTTTATTTTATTTTTAATGTTAGTGGACTCTGAAATAAAGCCCAATATCAGGTGGAAAGCTGCTGCACAATATGACACATTTTTGTTTCAAGGCAAATTTATTTTAAACTCTTCTTTGGAATTATGTTTTCATATTTACCTGAAGGAAAACTTATTTAATGTCACCCTCCTAATTCTCACCGGCAACTAGTGAGGACAGTTCTCTTTACCAGTAGACTTTATCAAACTGAATTTTGGCACCAGTGTCACATCAGCCAACACAACTTGGAATAAAAATAGTCCTGATCAATTTGTTGGATTAAAGCAAGCAGCAATGAGTTTTAGCTTTTCTCAAGTGAAAAGATACCTCAGAATAAACATCTGAGGTATATGTTTGGGTCTTGATTCTGAGTTGCACGTGAGCTGAGCTCAGTGCACATTGAGGAGAATGGAGTGAGCTGCTTTGAGCCATCTCTCTCACCCTCTTGGATCTGAAAGTGTCCAAGGATTGTTGCAGTCCTTGGCATAAATTAGTGGTATCCCCAGAGTTTCTATAAATTATGACTGCCTGAAAAAACTGCCTCATAACCAAGAACAGCTGTGCTCAAACTAGAGCTCTTCTTGCCCCGGGCACACCCTTGCCAAAGGGCAACAGACTCATTCCACCATTTCTGTGGCACCCAGAGAAGGCCTCTACAAAGGAAATGTTCCTTGTTCAAAATGTTTTATAGCATAAAGGGGCCAGACCATAGCAGCATATCAGCCCTCTATGCATATGCACAGCCTATCAGAGATTTTTCACTTCTTTTGCAAAAGTATCTCAGTCAAATTGTAAAAAACAAGATCATTTTAAAAAGAATGAGGAGTACTTGTGGCACCTTAGACTAACAAATTCATCTGAGCATGAGCTTTTGGGATTTAGCCCATGACACAGACTAACACGGCTACCACTCTGAAAGATCATTTTAGTTTTTAATATAAAATCTTCTCTCCCTCCCCCACCCCACCCCACCCCCTATTTGTAGCACAATTGCTGGCAGGTTTGATGGGATTTGGGACAGAGGATCTCTAGTAGCCATTAACCCATGTGACAGAGAACAGTAAGTAATGTATTTATTTTATGATTATTTTCTTTTTGATAGGCCGTACCTTTCACAACATATCTTCCTGGCACTGACTAATCAGCCATCCCTCACTTAGCTTAAACCAGGAGTAATCCAAGCCAGTCCTTCTTTGCCACTTGTGGCATCTAAAGTCACTGAACACTGTGTTCTGAAACAGAGTTTCCTTCCGGAAATGGTCTTGCCAATGCAAAAAATACCATTAGCATAAGGACAGTACAGTAGAACCTCAGAGTTATGATCACCAGAGTTACGAACTGACCAGTCAACCACACACCTCATTTGGAACAGAGGAATGCAATCAGGCAGCTGCAGAGATCAAAAAAAAAAAAAAAAAAAAAAAAAGCAAATACAGCACAGTACTGTGTTAAACGTAAACTACTAAAAAAAGGGAAGGTTTAAAAACATTTTTTTATAAGATAAGGAAACTGTTTCTGTGCTCGTTTAATTTAAATTAAGATTATTAAAAGCAGCATATTTCTTGTGCACAGTAAAGTTTCAAAGCAGTATTAAGTCTATGTTCAGATGTAAACTTTTGAAAGAACATGCATAACATTTTGTTCAGAATTATGAACAGTTCAGATTTATGAACAACTACCAATCCCGAGGTGTTCGTTCGTAACTCTCAGGTTCTACTGTATGTTGCTGCTTATGTTCTATACCTAAAGCTGCTGTTCCCATCTAGTGGTAGATTTGCACAGTGCAGGATGCAGATCTGAATTTTACCATTACTTTTTGCTTTCCATGTTTGTTTGTTTTTGGTTTTCACCTTTTTCTGCCTCACTCCATCCTCTTTATTCTCCTTTTTTCCCCTTTCCCTTCTCCAGTCTTACCCATGACACTCTCTCTTCACGTTACCCCTACAACTGGACATTAAGTTAAGTTGAATACATGGCCCTTACTTTGTTAAAAAAAAAAAAAAAAATGCCGTGAATTAACAAAATCAATACTGTATAGGCCCCTCTACAGTAAGTATAGACTACTTCAGACTTAAATACTTGATCAGCTTTACATTTTCTTGTTTTTGTTAGTTCATATGAAAAATGGTGTGTGTGCATGCATGCACGCACGCATGTGTATAAGTTAGAATTTTATTAATTTTAATTAGGATTTCATATGTTGCATGTTTACTGCATGGAATTTTACATTAGAAGTACCTCAGTTAAATTAGTTTATGTGCATTTCAAGGGTGCATTTGAACTGTTCTGCATAGGAATACATTACGTATCTTTTTTGCTGAACGTTTTGAGTACTCTATGTACCATATACTTACAAAGTAATTTCGACTGCAAATATTTTTTTCTTTTTAGCTATGCTAATTTGATGTTGTCTCTAATGGCGGAAAGCTGTTGTTATCTCTTGGTTAGTGTTTTATATGATTCAAATAAACATAAAGGTAAGAACTTTGAATCATTTTGTTGAGAAGTTAAGTAAAATAACTTTTTACCTTTGCACTAATTAATTTATATATATATATATATATATATATAAAAAATAATTTTGCCTCAGTTCATGTCAAGAGGCTTGGTGTTCAGATTTAGTATGTTTTTCTATTTAAGTATATTTTGGCATTCACAGTAGCAAAAGTTTGTGATTTTTTTGGAGGGGGGGAAGGGAGAGGGGTTTGTTTGTACGTAAATTTCTTTACAACCCTGTTTCCTCTTGCTTCTCAGTTTTGAAAAAAAAATTCCTACAAGGCAGAAACTTTTCATGCTTGGTCTCAATTGAAAAGTTGTTTTTTGAGGGGGCGGGGAGATGAATTGTGAAACAAAATGCAAAATAACGTTGCCTTCGCTATTTTTTATATAATGTATAGAGAGTGTCCTGTTTATCCCCTTCTGCTATGTCCACCTCCTTGGCACCCTTCCCTTACCCTAGCATTGCTCTCTCACTTGCACCCTCATTATCTGAAAATCATATTATATTTCTGATGGATACTAACTCAGGATTTTCAGTACCTCATGACTTAAAATCAGGAATTATTGCCCAATTTACTGTAGCTTGGCTACCTCACAGGTTTTATAATTCATTAACAAATGTTTGTAAAATGCTTTGAAGATGAAAAGCTCTATGTAAGCATTAAGTATCATACATCAGGCTGATTGATTAATTTTTATTAAACCCAGAAGCTCCTTAAGTTTTCCTTGATAATTATTAACTTAATACAAATATGCTTTTTGAACTACTCTAAGTAATTGTTAATGAAAGAAAAAGTCTTATAATTAATAACCTATAATTCTTTTTTAATATTTTAACATTTCTCCTTGTATTTGGTTCGTGTTTGCTTCATTGTAATATTAGAAGGGTCATTGTGACTTTTGCTGATTCAGCTTTCCCTTTTTTGTTTTCCAGGTCCACCATTTTATGTTCCTGATTCTGAAATTAAAAGTTTATTTGGTAAGTTATCTCCACTGCAGTTATGAGTTTTCTCAAAACATGTGACAGACAAATGTGTTTATATTGTAGTAGTGTTTTGACTCGTCCTGAGGCAAATGTTTGCTTCTTGTACAAAATCTGGAGAGACATAGTTTGAAAATAAATATCCTTTTCACTCCAGGGTTATTGATATCAGGGAAAAACATCACTTCCCTAAAAGGTATACAGACTCAGTGTTTAAATACACGTTGTAAAGGAAATTTGAACCTGTGCTACCAATAAGACAGAAACAGTCCCTTTTTGGCCCAAGGTTACTTTCTTTCCATGAGTCTCCAGTAATTCAAACTAGATCCTAATGTTCATTCTTATTCCCACAGCTTCTCACTCTTGGTCCTGTAGTCACTTTCTCATGTCCTTTCTGTTCCAACATTTTGATTTCTTGCCCTGCCCTCCTCCCCCCCCTTTTTCCCAAGCCACATTATCTGCTCATTTTACCCAGATTTAACACACAAACCTTCCCCACCACCTGTGTGCTTCCTGCTATAATTTTGAAACCAAAGTTAACTTGCAGGAAAAAAGTATGATAGGAAAACACCATGTTAAGGGAATTAAAGATCCCACTTAAAGCTACTGAAACAAGAACATTGAGTTAAGGTTGACATTTCATCCTTGATATGCCTTACATTAAGCTTTGGTTCTATAGTTCCTGTGGTTTATGCCCTTCTGAAACCTCTGAAGTGTCTAAACACCATGAATTATTCTTAATTAACAGTGGCATACAATTATGAGAGAGCGTTAAATCCTGCTCACTTTATTTGTGCTAGTCTACAAATGAGTTAAGTCAGCGAGATTTTTCCTAATAGTGTAAAAATTCATGATTGAAAAAAGAAAAACAAACTATCATCATCCTTCATCATATCTGTAACTTGCTATTCTTCCTTTTCAGGAAAAGTCTGTGAAATTAAGTGTCTTGAGAAGGTCGATGACTTCTCAGACCAGCACAAAGCCTGGGGACTAGATTATTTTCTGGAGGTAACATATCTGCTTACCTTAAAGTCTGTTCCTTGATGAAACAAGAAACACAAAATTTATTAGCAAGGTGGGAAGAATTATATTGATCTCACTTTGAAATGAGATGGATATTCGGGAATTCTGAAACACCTCAAGGTATGAAAACTGGGTTATGGAACATCTTTGTCTTTTGGAGACTTTATGCTTTCAAAGTCAATTACACTGTACATCTGATTTGATTTACAGTATCTATTTTAAGATGCATAGCACTTAACCACATTGAAACTTTTTATAAACAATCATTTTAACTTTGTTTTCTCCTGTATTATTTCAAATAATTAAAATTAAAAAGTCTATCTATATCTATATCTTTCCTTGCTATTGGCAACTACACGTAGCCAGTCACACAAGTTGTTTTTCTTCAGATATTTCTTAGAAAGGTACTTCAGATATCTCTTGGAAAATGGCACCTCTGAAGTTGCAGCAATTTTGCTCTTTCTTCTCTCAATGGTCACCACACCTCCACCCAGATTACCAGCTTTTACATTCACTTTGATTCGTTCCTGAAAGAACTGCTCGAAGTTGACTGTGTCCATGATTCCATCTTTAATGGGATGGGTGCAGTCCAGAGTGTGTGTGTGTGAGTGTGTATATATGTGTGTGTGTGTGTGTGTGTGTGTGTGTGTATATATATATATATATATATATATATATATATATATATATATATATATATATACAATTACCATGACCATTCTCCTTAGCTACCAATATTGTCTGTCCGGAGCTTTGCAGTCCCATCCCAAGTGTTCATAGTTCCAACCCATGTCCTAGGAGCTATACAGTGCTGACCGCTGCAGCTTGAAAAGTGTTTTTTTTTTTTGTTTTTTGTTTTTTTGTTTTAATTCTGAGCTCCTGCCACTAGTGACTGCTGGAGAGAAGAGGCAGGAGACTGCTTGGTGGCTGCTGTCTTTTTCTCCCTACCTCTGTTGCTCTGTGCTATGCAGAGTAAAGACTGGCTGGCAGAGAGCAAAGCAGAATATTCAACAGCAGCCATCACTGGATGAGGGGGACATAGTCAACTAGAGATCTCCAAGAGGGGTAAGGAAAGTGAATCAATTGAGAGGAGAGCAGAAGACACTGGGAGTAGATGCCCCCTGAAATTTTCTATAACTCTGATATTCTTCCCCCTCAATACAACAATTATGAATCCGGGAGTCCGGCCACAGGAAGAAGGGTTGTATGGGGAATGTGGATTGTGGGCGCTAATGGAGACCCTTCTGTGGTTTGGATAAGCATATGAGCTTTTAGATATTTATCTGAACTTAAATCTTTGAGGTCTCCCATCGCTAGGTATAGACACTATTACAACTTTGCAAAAGGGAGTTTTAGTTTTGAGTCCCTAATAATAGATTAATTTTTAAAATAACCTAAAATTCACTAGGATGCTGACTGTCTAATGTTGGTTCTCAGATCCCTTTCCTTCTCCATCCCGCATTACCCTATGCGGAGAAGAGTCTCTGAAACCAAAGCTGATTTACAGTATTACAACCTGACGTTTAAAGGGTGTGATCGATAAGGCCTTCCTCAGGGGTCACGCTCCGGCAGCTTCAAAGGCCTTTTCCCCTTTCAAGGGTGTTTTGGGGTTTTGGTAAGTCTTTGGGGAGTGAAGTCTTGTCAGATGTTTTCCTCTCACCTACTCCATGACATGAATCAACTCCTTCTGAGGCACAGCAGTTTTCCTCCTGGTTGCTACCCCTTCCCGTTA
Organism: Dermochelys coriacea; assembly: GCF_009764565.3. Lineage (NCBI taxonomy): Eukaryota > Metazoa > Chordata > Testudines > Dermochelyidae > Dermochelys > Dermochelys coriacea. The sequence continues at coordinate 111,452,374 of NC_050069.1, forward strand.
GCAACTCTCCTTGTTAAGCTTGCCTCCTCCAGCTGGAGTTGGCTCTGCAGGCATGTTTATTCGGTAGGGATTGAACCCAGAGGAGCTCATTAGCCTTCTCCTGATTGGGATTGGGGCGTGCCCCTTCACCCAGGGGTTATGAACATTAGAGTTGGAAGTAGAAGCAATGTCTTGTATCAAGTGTGTGTGTCTCTTGCTTATAATTTTTTTTTTTTTTTTTTGAGGCAGGTATAGTTAAAATAGTTGTTTTTAAAATTTTGAGATTATCCAGTTTAAAAGATTTAGCTGTGCATTCATATCACATTGAAGTGTATTTGTATCCACATCTGATCAGTGATCTGCAAACACGGTCTGCAGACATCCACAGATTAGCAGGGCTTTAGAAATGTATGTCAATTTTCCTCCATTTCTGTTTGTGGCACGCTTTTGATCTTCATTGCAAACATTGTATTCAAAGAGCTGCAGATGCAGGTCTGATGCTTTCAGGATATTTGTAGTTGTAGCCAGTAGTGAGTGATCACTTCAATGAAACTTTAAGGTTTTTGTTGTTGTTTTTAACCGTTGAAGTTGGTGGTGACAGGGTAGAGAGCAAAGTAGGACCCCTACTGGCTGGCTATATAAATACTGCTCTTCTAGCATCCCAGTCTGTTTGCAAGAGTGTCTGTCTTCTCAGAAAGATAAGCCAACTACAGAGGATCCACAATGTGCTTTGAAGAAAAATAAACAACAAGGATCAAGAGAAAAGTAACTCTCAAAAAGCAATCTCCAAGCACTGAGGTGAGGTGGGAAGTGAGTGTCCTCCTGCAGTATATTTTCAGAGAAGAAGTTGAAGGAAGTTCTTTCTCTCTCCAGTAATACTATCTCTGTGCGATTCTTACTTCTGGGCCATGAGATGCTCATTGGATATTTGAAAATGAAAGTAAAGCTGAAGTGAGCAGCAGTAATAAGGCTAAGGCCAACAGTGTGAACAGGGAGGTTTTAAAAAATACAAATACAAAAAGGAGTAAGTTACTCCTTAAAGCCAAGGGTTGGACCTAACATTCAAGTTTGCCAAAAAAAAGACAGTAATCGGACAAAATCAATGCAAAGAATGGCTGTCTGAGCCATGTAAGAGACATCCCTAAAGAAAAATCAACACTTTGTGGACATGGGGGAAGTTTGATCCCATCTATCTTGGAAACAAGTTCTGAAACATGGTGAGTCTGAAACAGCATTCCTAGGAGGCTGAATCCAAGCAATAATACTTTTGTAAGGCACCCAGAGAGCATGATGTAGCCATTTACCTACCTCTGTGATAGAAACACACATGAGGCAGGCAGCGGTGGCTGCGTTGCTCCTGACTGAGTGAACTTTGACTTGGTCTCTAGTTGCAGGTCAGCCAGGTAATAGCAATCAGACATACTATTAGACATGGTTCTCTTGGTCATAGCATTGTTCAGTAAAATAGTGTTAAAAGGAACAGGTAGGTAGACTTTCTAATTGCTTTAGTCCACTTCCAGCAGAACCCCAAGAACGCGTTAACTTTCTTTGAGCATGTGGAAAAGGGCCTCCCTGGATGGGCAATTTGGGTGTGGAAGGAATGTTAACAGCAGGAGGTCAGAACAGGAAACCTTTGTGACCTAGTCTAACTTCCGAGCCAATCTTTAGTAGCAGGATAAGAGGTGGAAGAAACCAGTGGTCTGAACCACCTCTTGAACAGATTAAGTTCCTGCTCTTGGACTCCTGAAAATGATAAACACAGCCTTGTTCACTCATTGCACCCTGAATAACTACCCCACAATTGCCCACTACCCCCTTCCTCCTGTTTTTGTGTGGTTTATTGGACTTTAATCATGTATTCACTCTCGAAAACTGATGTGGACTCTGAAACCACTCTTGCTATGCTAAATTACCATGGTTTAAATGATATGAGACTGGATTTATAGTTTACAGTTTAGATATATGTTCATGCAAATGAAATTAAACAAAATATTTGAGTAAAAAGTGAAGATAACAATAAGAAAATATTCAAATATATTTTTGGTGAGCCCATTGCATTTTACCAGTTTCCTTTAGAGGGCAGGGAGACTACAGTAAATGCTTTGAAACAGAACCTACCATCAGCATTATGGAAAGGCCTCTGATGTAACACAGTCCTGTGACTGCTCCCAATGTGAACCCCAGATGGCAGCGTCACATCGCTAGCACAGTATATCAACAATCCTCTTAAAGCTGCAACTCTGTCTGCCACGGCCCCTGATAGAATGCCGATTACTGGCCTGAACTGTTGAAGGAAACTGAGGTCCGTCTAACTTTTGAATGCAAGTGGTTTTGAAAAATATTAGCCAGAAGAAGAAACACAGGCCGAGGAACTTGCCCTGTGGACATGTTCTATGTTTTGGCGTTGTGTACTTCTCTCTAGCACACCCAAGGAATTTTAGGTGGAGTGCCCTTTCTGTCGAAGGAGCTTTGCAATCCTCAGAGACAAGGACTGCTTACATTGTCTGCACCTGATAGAGATTCTTAAGCCCTGCAAATAATATTTCTTTAGCTCAGGCACAACAACCTGGGACAGGCACTGAAGCAGCTGTATCAGCATCTCTAGGCTTAACGTTCAACCTTTCTTTCGGAGGCTGGGGACGCTGATCAATCCGACTGGGATTTGCAATGTGTCGAGGGTCTGACTGTGTGGTAGTGGCACATGATGGCAAGAAAAGGATTAAGCTGTTTGGCTCTGAATGGAAGCTGTATACAACAGTTTGGGGAAAGAGGAGATGCACGGCATATGATATTAAATACCCACTTGACGTGACAGCAACAATGGATGGCCACGTGGTTGTCACGGACAGCGGCGATCGCTCTGTGAAAGTGTTTGATTTTAGCGGCATATAGGCAAGCTAGTTATCAGGGAATCCTTTTTTGTTTACCATGGGGTCTGGATACCACTCCAGAGAATGAAATTATCCTGTCTGATCCAGAGGCAGTGTCTCTTTTTCGCTTGACAGCCAATTTTAAAAAAAGAACTAAAGAAGGTTCAGAAGATCCAGTCTAACTTATGCAACCCAAGAGAGGTGGCAGTTTCTCAGGCTTCTGGTATTATTGCTGTAATAGAGCACCTGATAGCTAAGGGACCAAACTACAGCAGCACAAGAGTGAAGATATTCAGTGCTGACATGAAACACATTGGCCAGATGGATAGCTTTGGTCTAAACCTAGTGTTTCCATCCAAAATATATGCCACTGCTGTGGCTTTCGACAGAGAGGGACACATAATAGTAGCAGATGCCTATAACCAAGTTGTATTGTGCTTAGGAAAACCTGAGGAATTTCCTGTCTTAAGGCCCATAATAACCCAAGGGCTTTCTTATCCTGTGGCATTGACTTACACAGCAAGCAATTCTATGATTGTCTTAGACAGTGGTGATCATTCAATTAAAGTATATACTGCTAGCTGAATTGTTTTGGATTACTGATTTCATTCCATTTCAATTTTTAAAGAAGTCATTATGGTTTTATCAGATGTATGTGTGGGTTTTTTTCTGCCATGATTTTGTGTGAAACTTGCTCATTTTTATGGACATGCTCTCTGGTCTTTGACATTTGCTCATCAATTCTGACTCTTAAGTATGTGTGAGAGACAACATGCATATTCTAAATAGCACCAGACAGAGAGACCTCAACCAGATGACCTGGCATTTTTTCAAGCCATTATACGATTACTACTTTTTTTTCCTTTAAAATGAACAATAGTCTTGTGTTAGATAATGGAAGATCCTAGATCAATTGTGAAATCAGAGAATGACTTGCACCTTTTGGTTATTCTTGATTGAAGTCTAGCTTACACAATGTTTTTTTTTGATAAGGTGAGAGAATCTCATGAGAAAGAAGCAGCAATTTCAGAAATTCTATAAGAAGGGAGATTCTCTAGCTCAGGGGACTAGTAACTGTAAGTGAAATGTTTTACTTCCAAAGGTTACTTTAATCCAATTGAGGTCAGTAGTGACAAAAAATTATCTTGTTTAGTGGCCAGTTTGAAATGAGTTGGTCAATGGGTGGTCAAAGTGTAGTTTCTACACATTACTAAAAACCACCGTGAAGACTGCTATTATGAAAGGCCAATGACTGAACGGGCCTAGAGACTGACCCACCATCTCATTCCTAGAGGTAGGCCCATCAGAAGAGTTAAGACATAGTGGTGGTGCAGTGTTTGGAAGCTTGTACTCTCTGGGCCATACATTTTCTTTAGAGAATTATTTTGTGGTAATCTGTTTTCCATCGTGCACTGCTTCTTCATTAGCACTAACTTCACTTTGAAAAATAAAGTTCTAAAATTTGTAACAAAGACACTGTCTTAGGGTTTGACCACAGTTATGCATTTTTGTGTGTGCCAGGCTTGTATTAATTCTTATACTATTCTTTATAGTTTCTTACACTAACCTCATCACTGTAGTTTGAGTGCTTGCATTAGGAGTGCCTAGCTGTGTAATGATAGTGATATAAAAGTCAGCTTCTCCACATGGATATAGACAGTGATTTGGGTAGTAGCAGTGATGAGCAGAACTCCAATGGATCAAAGGTCTAGGCAGTTATCTGGTCAAAAACTTGTTAGCAGTTCTGCAAACTGAATTGGGCATCTTACAGAAACAAACCTTCATGAGATTTCTGGTACTTTGTGTTTCTGGGTGGCCTTTCTAATGAAATATCAGCATTTCTGCTTCCAGACCCAACCAGAACTAAGTGTAGATGTGGTGAGAAGGGATGGAGGAGGTGAACCTCATTTTTTTTCCCCTCAAGCTTCAAAAAAGGTTTTGGGTCAGTTCTTATTTTATCCAAGACAATCCGGCTGCGTCTTGTTACTGGTTCTGTTGCTTCACTGGATAGCAAAAGTTGAAGAGATATTGCTATGACTTAAATAGGGATTATAATATTACTTTATATTATATTATATTATATTTTATATTATAAGTTGGACTCTTCACTGAACCTGTTTGGATTTCTCTGCTGCTAAAAAGAGGCTGTTTTGATAGCTTTGAATTAAGTAGTTTGACAGTGGCGGCAGTTTTGATATAAGTGTAAATGCTTTGTAAGGTAGGTAGAGGTAGGTTGAAATTATATATACCTCTTATTTTCCTTTATTTTTATTTGGCCTCACAGACTCAGTAAGATATGCTGTACTTCCACATGCCCTGAACCAAAGCCCTTTCAAATCAGAGGGTATCTTTCCATGAAGTTTAGTGGGCTCTTGATCAGGCTTTTAGAGCATATAATTACTACATAATATTGTACCCTTACCGTAATTGACAGATCCTTATTTTAAAGGCACTTTCAGCGCCTCATTTCAGATTCAATGCATCTTTGTACCTGTCTTGTATTAAAATGTTTGAAAGTGATAGAATACTGTTAAATAAGCTATTTTCAAAAAGTTTTACTGATTAGTGACATACCAGGACATTAATAATGGTGGGTTTGGAAAGTAACATGAAGTTTCTGCACTTATTTATTATGGATTTCTGTTGTTTTACTTCAATATATTCATTTTTCTTTGGTATCACTAGATCTGTTGTAAAGTAACTTTATATATTATATTAGAGATTTTATGGATCTGGACTGTAGATCTTTTCCAACCCCACTCACCACACACTAAGGCAGTGGTTCTCAAACTGTGGGATGTGCCTCCCTCGGGGTGCAGTGGAACGTTCGGTGGGACATGTTGGGGGGCTCAGGCCAGCCCCACAGCAGGTGGGGATGGAGTGCCCCCCCAGCCCAGCTCTGGCCCCAGCTGCAGCTCCACTCCATCCCCAGCCCAGCTCTGCCCTCATTCCTTCTCCGCCCCCCCCAGAACAGCTCCACCTTCTACCAAAGCTCCTCTGCTGAGCCAACAGTGCAGTAATGGGGGGCGCGGACAGACTCCATTACTGGTAAGGGGGGTCAAGACAGGTAAAGTTTGGGCACCACTGCAATAAGGGGTCTGAAGGTGACAAGATTTGGATTCTCTGTAAGAAGAATACTGTTGGCCACAACAGGATTCCTCTGTGGGTCAGGACACTAATGCAGGGAGCATTTTACTTCTCTGAGTAGGAAAAAGAACCTCTTTACCTGCTGCCAGCAAAAGCTTACTATTAACTATGGTGTCTCTGGGGGATACCAAACTGATTTGATAGAGGAGAGAGAGAAGGCACAGTCTTCCTCTTCCTTCAGGGAATTGATGTACTTTTAAATGCATGGGGAAGGGTATCTTATAAGTATTTGAATTAATAAAGTGTTAAAAATTAAAGTTTAGGGTGCTAGACATTCAGGCTGCGATACATCATCTGGGCTTGTCCTTTCAACCAACATAACCCCTTCGCACACCCACCTTCCCCAAACCCCACCCTCTTGTGCACCAGCACAACAGAGAGTAAGAGTTTGTCCTTACTCTTTTTAACTCCATGGATGAACAACCTTGGGACCACCTAGAGCCACAATGGTAACTAGCCCCAAGAGCTGAAATACTGAACTTAATTTTTAAATAAATTCACGCCATTTTAAAATCCAAGCACAAAACACAAATTATCCTTGTTCTGTATTTCTCTTTTGATAGATAATAGAAATAGCTTGATGTTTGAGTTCACAAACAAACAAACTGCTTTTGTCCCCAACCTGCAGTAGTAGGAAGATGACAGCTGGAGCAGAAGGATCTATTCTGGAAGGCTGCAGGCTACACTGACTTTTGCTTGTGTCAAATGTGTGTTCTTTCGTTGAATGATGCATTAAATGTTGTTTGTTATGAATCTCATTGCTTTGCCTTGTAAAACACTGGACAGAGAAACCATTTAAAATGTTGTCTTCAGTTATTAAGGGTAGGTGCCTAAAATATAGGCACCTAAATAAGTGTCCTCTCCTATGAAAGTGCTGACTACGTGAAACTCCCACTGATTTATGAAACTGCATAAATATGGATTTAGGTGACCAACTTTAGACACGCACGTTCGGAACTTTTGGCCTGAGTTATTGGGTGGTGGTGCAGCCATATGACTGCGGTACATTTTGCTCCTCCAGTTTGATCTTTTATTCTTTGTAAATGTGTGCTAAAACTTAAAATCAATAAAACACTATTTTTGGGGGGAGGGAATCCTCTGTGTTGTTGGAATTTTGTTCCATTTGTTAGAAAAAATGCAGGAATAAGCAGAAATTATTTTCAGTAACTAAATATATCCTGAGATTAGGTGTTAGTAATGTAGGTAATAAACTGAAATGCCCTAGATTTTGTTTCTCATGTGTTTTCCTTTTTCTTTATACATAGAGCAGAACTCTCACATGCATATTTTATATATGTCTTCCACTGGTTTAAAAGAAGAGACAATAACGATGGTTGTTTTACAAAGGCCTGATGATCAAATACTGGTCCCATTGATTGAAGTCAATTCGAGTTTTAACACAGACTTGAAGAGGATAGACATTTGGCTCTGAGGGAGAGGAATGGCAATGGACAAGAATTCAAATTCAGATGTCCATATGAACTAAATACAACTCTATCATTGGGTAAACCATGGTTTCATCTACTTTATACAGCCTTAGACTTAATGTGTGCCAGCACATGGAATGTCTTTCTAAAAGTTGGTTTGTTGGTTATTTCTCCCAGACTCTTTAATTACAACCATTGCTTGTATTTTAAAAAAAACAAAAAACCAAAAAAAACTCCAAAACTTTGTCCATCCTTTGTGAACCACATACTCTTAACAATTTGCTTCCAAACAAATGTAGTGGCAGAATTCCCACTACCCTCTAATTTCAGATCTTTGGTTCCTATGTAGATAGATCCCATACATTTGTCTGACACACACACTGTGCAACTTCTATTTGGTTTTATTTTGAGTCCTTATCTCATGTTATAGCTGCATATAAACATACACTCTGGTATGTTTACAGTATGTGGCAGTAAAATATTTGGCTCGAGGAGTTTCAGAAATGTCAATTTTAGGTGCATCCTTAAAACATACCTTGTTTGGTTTATGCTTAGTCAAAAAAGGATGTAGGTTCATATCCTCTGGGCCCTATGTTTATTCCCTTAAGTACCCCTTTGAGCAAACTTTCTGCCACCAAGGACACTCAGGCCAGGTTTCTCTGCTAGAGCCTAATCAATCTAACAATTGTATCCACACCACAGCCTACAGTGTATGAAAATTCCACACACAAAATTACGATTACGAACCTTTAAACTTGAAATATTGTATTTCAAAGAACAAAGTAGTCTTCCTCCCCTCCCCCCCATCACACACTAATTTGGTAAAATTAGTTTTAGTTAGTTAGAAGGAATAATTATCAATTCTAGATTTTTCCATCATTTTAGGGCACCAGCTACTTCAACAATGTATTATATTTCTAACCTTTGAGTTAAGTGATATTGGTAACAAAAATATAGGTTTCAATAGAGAGCTTTCTCAATAAAACACAACCCTAATTTTTATGGATGGTTTCAGAGCTATCCAAGGTAAGCAGTATAAAGTAAGTGGATGATGCGTGCACTTTCCATTCTAAACCATTTTCCATGCTATAATCTCAGAGGTTTATAAATATTAATACATTAATTCTTCATCCCTGTGCGATAAGCAGGGAGGTAAATAGTGTGAGCCCCAAACTACAGGCACAGAGTTTGTCCCAAAATTACACAGGAAGTCTTTGAGACTAGAACCCAGATTTCCCAACTCTATGATTCATGTCTTAAAAAAGGGAGGAAGATTTTGTGGTTACTTATCTTTTTGTCTGGAAACTGCCTTACTGTTTTTAAGGAGCTTTGGCGTTTCACTAATGATCTTGTCATTATTAATTCTTTTGGTATTCACTGGTGGAAATACTTTAATCATATGAATTAATACCTTTCTACAACATGTTACATTTTTAGATAATTGGAGCCAATGTACTCTCCCAGTCTGCACAGGCTTTACAAATTGGAATGCACTCTAAAGGGATGTACTGCTGTGAAATTACTTTCTGGTGGGCAAATTCCTTTTTTTAAAATTATTTTGGGGGTGGAAGAGAGGAGAACTGATTTAAGGTGAAGAGGAGTGAAAGATTTAGTGAATAGATGTTCATTGCTTAAACACAAGGGGAGCCAATATCAATTCAAAGCACAGCCCAAGTGCCATTAAAGGGAAAACATTCTTAAGGCATGAAGTATTTCAGTTTGGAAAATTGACAAGATAAGGGCTCTGTCTTTTAGATTAGTATTGAATTTTGGAACTTGGACAGCCCACTTTTAAGCTGGTGTGACTTCACAGCTAGAATATGGCCCTTCCCAGGCAGTAATAAGAGAATTATCAATCAATTTCAACTTAGTATTTGTAATAGTAAATATGTAGGACTTGAAGTTTTTGGACAAAGTAAGCACCCTAGAGCTGCACACCCTCTACATATAAATAATCTTTCAAGAAAAATTAAGTATTCAAAAACACACCCCCCGCACACCTTTTTAGCTTTGCCTCTACAATGTAATGTATTGTGAAAATACAAAATCTGTTTTCATTAAACATTTTTAGATAATGAAAATATTTCTAGCAATGAGGCCTTTATTTATCTGTCTTATAAATTTTGGGCCTCAATATAGTTGTCCCTTTTAACTATGGAAAATTAGAACTAAAGAATTTTAAGCAGAGGGTAGTCAGATGATAGTCTGACAATATATTATACACTGCATATTTATCAGAATCTATTTTGAGGAAATTATAAAGATATAATAATAGAAGAAGAATGAAATGTCTATAGTAAAAGTTACTTTTGAAACATGTAATACAAAGGCCATCTGCAAAGAACTATCTATATAATCAAACAAGGAATTTTGTAACAAGTGGATCACTGGAATTTTGTACCCAAGAATAAATAATTCATAGATTTAAGGCCAGATGGAACCATGACCTCTTGCATAACATGGGATATATAATTTAACCCAATGACTCCTCCATGGAGCTCAGTAATGTGTGGTTGAAGTAGAAAATGCAGAAGGGAAATCTTGTATTGTATGACAATACATAAATTCAAGAAGGAATCTGCATAGATAACTTAAGAGGAAGTACGATATCTTGAAACAAGCCTAAGAGATCTAAGGAAAGATGTTGGAGAGGTAAAAGATTAGGGAAAGATTATTTTAAATCTCTGTAAGAAAATGTTTCTTAAATCACAAGCTCTTTTGCTAACTGTACTCAATTTTCATTAATTTTACAACATTATTTTGTAGAGCTGACATACGTTACTAAAAAGGTTTTTAACTCTTTACAATAATATGTCTAAGTGGCGGCTTGATCCCATGTTCTGTTAAATACGCCTTGATTCTGCCTTCTGTATTTATATAAATACTCCTTAGTATCCCAAATGGAACTATCCACATATGTAAATACTCCAGGATTGGACTTTTAGATACACTGAAGTTGCACAATTCTCACTGCAGAGGTCAAGCTTTAAAATTTAAGATTTTTGGGACAGTTACTTCTATCCTTACATGCCTAATCTGCTGTGCGCATTTATGGCATGTTATAATTTATTGTAACATTCAACAAAAAAATTTTCACCAAACACATTTAACTAATTTATTTTTCATTATGTATTTCCCCCTTTTACCATAACAAACCCTTGGCTAGGTCACAGTAGCCCACCCAGCCTTAGGGTGGATCAGTAGAATATCTTCACTTTTGGATGTGTAGTTGCTCAGCAACCAACAGATGGGGACTAGATTGACTCAATTGCAGTCAGTGCAAGATAAATACCAGGCCGGCTCTTGCAAATTCTGAAGAGGAGGAGAATAGAAGGGCCTATTATGGAGAGGCGGGTGGTTTATGATACTTTCTGTGCAAGAAAAACTGTGCAAGGTCTGGTTATTGTGTAGAGCATAGGACTTGTGTTAAGGCTGCTAGACATTTTGATTTTATCTAATCTCAGATTCATGAACATCCAACTAGCAGTTGCAACAGCTCAGAGTAATTTTATCATTTTTAATACAGTAGAGTAATATTAAAGTTACTCCAGAGAGACATGACCCTCTAATTTTAATGAGTTGAACGTTTTTGTGTGCACTTGGGTAGGGCTTGATCCAACCCATTGAAGTCAATGGAAAGAGTCCCATGAACTTTAATGGACATTGGATCAGGACCCCACTTACTTTTTAACACAGGGAACCCCCTCCCCCTCTTCTGCTACTATTCAAGCCAAGGATTTATTCAGCTTGTTTGGATGGAATCTTTTGATGAATGACTTTAATGATCTCTTCCAAGCAACATAGTTGCCTTTATCCACTGCATTGCATAGGGATATACAATTTTGCATATGATACAAAGAGGGAAACCTATTTGTATGCACAGTTGAGAAGTAATTTTGTAAGGCCGAATTTTGGCCAGCGAGTCTGGCTGTCACCTCAGGCAGGCTCTGCAGAACCATAATAGCCCCACTGCCCTCCTTATGCAGTTGGGCAAGAGGGGGCAGAATGGGCAGGGCAGAGCCTTGGCTCCATCTGCAACCAGATATCCACCTGGCATAGTTTACTCTTTCTCTGTAGCAGACAGGAACACAAGAGGGAGATTGTGACTGAGTTTAAAGGGTTAATAAAAATCTTGTACTAATTTTTGAAAAGGCTAGTTTCATTTACTATATCATAAAGAATGGGTATTTTATCGATTTCTTGTCTACCCCTATAGAGCAGAAACTATATCTCTATAGCTGAACATAAGGGTTTCTGAATGTTAAATAGACTTGATGTGATATTTTACTGCTAACTCTATAGTCTGTTAGACTGCACGCTCTTCAGGGAAGGGATTGTCTTTACATATTTTGAACAGTGCTAAAGAAATTATCTGCACTAAGCAAACATATAACAACTGTACTGATGTACCAGACAGTATTTGTAAATTGGCCCCCTGCTTTCTGTTCCCAAGAGCCATGGGGCTCTCAATTCAGGATTCACGTTCACAATAGAACTGCAGGGATCTGTTTCAATCATACTTGCATACCAGACATTCTTTATAGTAATGATGAAGAAAGTGAGGGCCTTCTGGGGTGGGGAATAATGGAAGAGTTGTCCTTTACAGTGTTTGCTGGAACCTGCCCTGCTGATCTACATTGTGATAATGTCAGGAACAGACTGGGGCAGTTAATTGTTTCTTAGGGATGAGCAACTAATTTCTCTATAGTTAGTTGGTGAAACTAAGTACTACAAATGAGTAAACACTAAAATTATAATTAAAAAGTATTAAAATTAAGTATTAAAATACTTCTTTTTTATTTTATACTCATACTTCTTTCTTAAGAACTGCCTGTTTTCCTTCTGAACCATTCTTGCATTCTCATGTTTGAGCAAAAAATAGTTGTTACTCTATGGTACTATCATTTTAGATGTAGTTATGATAAAAAATAAGTAGCTGAAATAGGTATATCTTCTTTTTACAATTTCACCTTTAAAGTAGCACTGAGTTTCAGTGAATGCAATGAGCAGCATGATGATAATAATAATTAAATAACTGCATTGACTTATTTTGATAGGAGAATCCATCCTCAACATACAGGATTCTGGAGACTATCCACCTTCAAGATCACCATCATTTTCTATAGTTTCAGAGTTATCTGCCAATGATAGCGTTTCAGTCACATCACGTATGTCACATAGCCACAAGATAACACCTGTAGCAAAAAGAGAAAAAAAATCTCCATCATCCAGGAACAAACATAGATAAATTTATGATAAAAACCAGCAGATTACAAAAAGAGGTAATTGATGAAAAAATTGCTGTTTGTTTATGCAACAACCTCTCCTTTCTGTATGATTGAGAACCCACACGTCATTAACATGGTTCAGTCATTAAGACCAGAATACAGTCCACACAACAGATGTGCAGGCCAATTGCTGGATAAAGTGTATGAAAGAGAAATTGAGCAGTGTGCAAAAGGTCGAGAAGGTAAAATTGTTAACCTGAGTCTTGATGGGTGGAGCAATGTCCACAATGATCCTGTTGTCTGAGCTTGTGTGACAACAGAAGAAGGGAATGCCTTCCTCACAGAAACAGTTAATACATCAGGAAATGCACACACAGCAGAATACTTACAAGATGTAACAGTAAAAGCTATAACAAACTGTGGGAAAAAAATTCAAATGTCTAGTAGGCAGCTTGGTCACAGACAATGCTGCAAATGTATCCAAGATGAGAAGAAATTTAGAAGAGAGTCCCAAGCTAATAACATATGGTTGCAGTGCTCATTTGATGCACCTCCTAGCCAAAGACTTCAGTGTTCCAGAAATAAAGGCTAATGTTGAAATTGCAAAATACTTTTGTAATAACCACTTTGCAGCAGCTGCTCTGAAAAAAGTGGGAGGAACCAAGCTAACTCTCCCACAAGACATGCGATGGAACTCAGTAGTGCACCGTTTTGAGCACTATATCAAGAACTGGCCTAATCTGATGACAGTTTGTGAACCAAATTTTGAAAAAATAGATGGCATTGTCATAGTCAAAGTTCTCAACATTGGGCTTACGAGAAATGTTGAACACATGGTGAGTACGCTGAAGCCTGTTTCTGTAACCTTGAACAAAATGCACGGAAATAGCTATTTTGGTGATGCTGTTGAAATGTGGAAGGAACTGAGTGAAATCTTAAAAAGAGAGGTTTCAGAGTAGCAGCCGTGTTAGTCTGTATTTGCAAAAAAAAAGTAGTACTTGTGGCACCTTAGAGACTAACAAATTTATTTGAGCATAAGCTTTCGTGAACTATAGCTCACTTCATCGGTGAGCTGTAGCTCATGAAAGCTTATGCTCAAATAAATTTGTTAGTCTCTAAGGTGCCACGAGTACTCCTTTTCTTAAAAAGAGAAATATTCAATGACAGAGTTAAATTACAAGCAGTAAAAAAACAAATAGGACAAGCACTATCTCCAGCTCATTTTCTTGCAAATATTCTCAATACTCAGTACCAGGGTCAAACCTTAACTGCTGAAGAAGAGAAACTGGCTATGACATGGACCTCCAGCAATCCCTCCATAATGCCAACTATAATAAACTTCAGAGCTAAGGGTGAACCATTTAAGAAATATTTTTGCTGGTGATGTTTTAAAGAAAGTCACACCAGTGAACTGGTGGAAGTCACTTAAGCACTTGGATTCAGAGACTGTTGAAGTGATGATTCACTTTTAACAGCAGTAGCTTCTTCTGCCGGTGTAGAAAGAATATTTTCTTCCTTTGGACTAATTCATTCCAAATTGAGACATCATTTGGGACCTGAAAAACCAGGAAAGCTTGTTTTTCTTTTCCAGATTGAACAAACAGGAAAATGAATGTGAAGACGACTGAGTTAGTTGCAGAAGCCAATATTTTAAATTTCTCATGTTGACCTGGTGACATAGTTGATTTAATTTTTGTTTTGTTTTTTAAATATTTCATTTTAACTATTTTAATTAAAAACAATTTTAACAAAAGCAAACCTGATTTTAAAAAACTTGAATGATTATATTCAAAAATTCATATGCTTGTTTTGTTAAAATATTATATGTTTGCTGTTGAAGAAAAAAAATCCAGAATACATAACATTGTAGTTTTAGTTAAATAAACAATGTAAATGTCTGTCTGGTGATGTTCTCCTCCTAATTCAGCATGGCAAGAAAATCCTCCAAATTTTAATGATTAACCTATTGAATTGGAGATAGTTCACCTCCCAGGGACTTCATAAATATCTGCTTCAATTACCTATGGTAAATGAAATAACCAAACAATCATTCATTTTCTGATATAGCAGTAAAACTAATTTGAAAAGTTTTCAAAAGAAATCACTTAAAAAATGTATAGTGTGTACAGTACCTTCTAAAAATTAAACCTACGTCAATCTCTGAGTTGTGAAGAATATGTATTAAGATTATAACAACCAACAAGAATTGACTTTTATGTAGAAATCCATGATTAAATCGAGTCTTTCCGACTAGTGATTTATAATGATTTAATTTAAATCAAATCCACCCTACTTCAGAGTATGAATATTTTGCTCAATTTTTAATTTGAAAAGCCCATTAGGAGTGGTCAACAGTACAGTACATAAGCTGTTATTGTCCTATCTAATGAACATAAAATACCAAAGTACAAGCTAAATTTTACTGTTGATGTACTGTCCTATCTGGGAGAGCCACAACCACAAAGAGAGGTTAAGTGGGGACTGTGCTTCAAGGAGGCATAACCACTCCCCAGCATGCAGGGAGAGTGAATACACACCATCAGGGGTATGTCTACACTAAAAGTAGACATCTGCAGCTGGCCTGTGCCAACTGACTTCGGCTCGGGCTAAGGGGCTGTTTAACTGCAGTGTAGATGTTTGGGCTCAGACTACAGCCCAAGCTCTGGGACCCTCCTCCCTCACAGTGTCCTAGAGCCTGTGCTCCAGTCCAAGCCCGAACAACTACACAGCAATCATCATGCCCTTCAGTGCTCTGTGAGTCCTTGAGCCACAGAAAACCACTCTCTCTGTCCTCCTCCTTCCTCTTCAGCCAGCTAGTGTAGGAATGGAAGGATTTGGAGAGGATCCTAGCCAGTGGGAAGAAGCTGCAGATAGCAACACTGTATGCTAACAGTTGTTGCAGCCATTTAGTAATGGGCATATTTGGGATCCAAGATTCTTGAGGATTATTTGTAATTAGTACAAATATCACCAAATTCAAGTATTCATAGTGACAGAAATTTCATATCCAAAAACCTCCCAGTCCTAATTATAACTATTCTTACCTGCAATTGCTTTTTCATATATACCTTTATAAATACTTTTCATCTTCAAAGCATTGAATGAACTAAATAATCCTCACAACAAAGAAAGAGTTCTTATTTTAGATATTTCACTCTAAATTTATTCAGGCTTGGTTTACTGCAGTGGAGATACAGCAAGAATGAATTTGACCCAATATTTTAATTCAATCTGCAGAGAAGTCATAATTGTAAAAGAGTGGACCATACTCTACTGATGTTAACTGTCACAACTCTGTTTGAAGTCAATGAAGCTGTGCCAAATTACCCCTGCAGAGAATTTGTCCTAATGTGTATAAGTAAACACATGACATTGTTCTTGTAACTTTTGTCTCCTTTCCCTATTCTGTTTATCACTTACATTCATAGTTTTGTCTAAATGTAAGCCCTGATCTTGCAGTTGGAGCAATGCGGGTGGATCCACACTAAATTCATATAGAGCCATATGGGGGTCTGCCCAGGCAGATCTAATTACAGAATCAGAGCTTTAGATTGTAAGATCTCTAACAGCTTAATAGGACTAAATCGGGGGGCCCAGAAAATCTTCATCCAAGAATATTAAAGGAACTGGCACATGAAATTGCAAGCCCATTAGCAAGAATTTTTAATGAATCTGTAAACTCAGGGATTGTACCATATGACTGGAGAATTGCTAACATATTTCCTATTTTTAAGAAAGGAAAAAAAAGCGATCCGGGTGACTACAGGCCTATTAGTTTGACATCTGTAGTACGCAACGTCTTGGAAAAAATGTTGAAGGAGAAAGTAGTTAGGGACATTGAGGTCAATGGTAACTGGGACAAAATACAACATGTTTTACAAAAGGTAGATCATGCCAAACCAACCGGATCTCCTTCTTTGAGAAGATAACAGGTTTTTAGACAAAGGAAACGCAGTGGATCTAATTTACCTCGATTTCAGTAAGGCATTTGATACTGTTCCACATGGGGAATTATAAGTTAAATTGGAAAAGATGGGGATCAAAATGAAAATTGAAAAGTGGATAAGGAACTGGTTAAAGGGGAGACTACAATGGATCATACTGAAAGGTGAACTGTCAGGCTAGAGGGAGGTTACTAATGGAGTTCCTCAGGGATTGGTTTTGGGACCAATCTTATTTATTCTTTTTATTATTGACCTTGGCACAAAAAGCAGGAGCGTGTTAATAAAGTTTGCGGATGACACAAAGCTGGGAGGTATTGCCAATACAGAGAAGGACCAGGATATCATACAGGAAGATCTGGATGACCTTGTAAACTGGAGTAATAGTTTAATTTAATAGTGAAAAGTGCAAGGTCATGCATTTAGGGATTAATAACAAGAGTTTTTGTTATAAGCTGGGGACTCATCAATTGGAAGTAACACAGGAGGAGAAGGAACTTGGAGTATTGGTTGATCACAAGATGACTATGAGCCGCCAATGTGATGTGGCTGTGAATAAAGCTAATGCGATCTTGGGATGCATCAGGCAAGGTATTTCCAGTAGGGATAAGGAGGTTTTTACCGTTATACGAGGCACTGGTGAGACCTCATCTGGAATACTGTGTGCAGTTCTGGTCTTCCATATTTAAGAAGGATGAATTCAAACTGGAACAGGTACAGAGAAGGGCTACTAGGAAGATCCAAGGAATGGAAAACCTGTCTTATGAAAGAAGACTCAAAGAGCTTGGCTTGTTCAGCCTAACCAAAAGAAGGCTGAGGGGAGATATGATTGCTCTCTATAAATATATCAGAGGGATAAATACCAGGGAGGGAGAGGATTATTTAAGCTCAGTACCAATGTGGACACAAGAACAAATGGATATAAACTGGCCATCAGGAAGTTTAGACTTGAAATTAGATGAAGGTTTCTAACCATCAGAAGAGTGAAGTTCTGGAACAGCCTTCCAAGGGAAGCAGTGGGGGAAAAAGACATATCTGGCTTCAAGACTAAGCTTGATAAGTTTATGGAGGGGATGGTATTATGGGATAGCCTAATTCTGGCAATTAAATGATCTTTGACGATTAGCGGTAAATATGCCCAATGGCCTATGATGGGATGTTAGATGAGGTGGGATCTGAGTTACTAGAGAGAATTCTTTCCTGGGTGACTGGCTGGTGAGTCTTGCCCACATGCTCAGGGTTTAGCTCAAGGCAAACTTTTTGGCCCGAGGGCCAGATCTGGGTTGGAAAATTGTATGGCACACCAGGAATGCTCACAACGTTGGGAGTTGGGGTGTGGGGGGGAGGGCTCCAGCTGGGGTGTGGGCTCTGGGGTGGGACTGTGGATGAGGAGTTGGGAGTGCAGAAGGGTGCTCCGGGCTGGGATGTGTTCAAGAGCAGGAGGGAGATCAGGGCTGAGGCAGGGGGTTGGGGCACAAGAGGGGTGCAGGTTTCGGGCGGCACTTACCTCAAGAAGCTCCCGGAAGCAGTGGCATGTCCTCCAGCCAGATCCTATGCGGTGGTGCAGCCAGGCAGCTCAGCATGCTGCCCCATCTGCAGGCATCGCCTGTGTAGCTCCCATTGACTGTGGTTCCTGGCCAGTGGGAGCTGCAGGGGCAGCGCTTGGAGTGGGGGCAGCATGCGGAGCCCCCTGGCTGCCCTACCTGTAGGAGTCAGAGGGGGGACATGCCACTGCTTCCAGGTGCCGCATGGAGTGGGGCAAGCCCTCAACCCCACTAACCAGCTGGAGCACCGGCGTGGGGCAAGCCCCAGACCCCACTCCCAGGCAGGAACTTGAGGGCCAGATGCCGCTCCGCGGGCCGTAGTTTGCCCACCCCTGGTTTAGCTGATCGTCATATTTGGGGTCGGGAAGGAATTTTCCTCCAGGGCAGATTGGCAGAGGCCCTGGGGATTTTTTGCCTTCCTCTGCCGTGTGGGGCACGGGTCACTTGCTGGAAGATTCACTGCACCTTGAAGTCTTTAAACTATGATTTGAGGACTTCAATAGCTCAAACATAGGTTAGGGGTTTATTACAGGAGTGGGTGGGTGAGATTCTATGGCCTGCGTTGTGCAGGAGGTCAGACTAGACAATCATAGAATCATAGAATCATAGAATATCAGGGTTGGAAGGGACCCCAGAAGGTCATCTAGTCCAACCCCCTGCTCAAAGCAGGACCAAGTCCCAGTTAAATCATCCCAGCCAGGGCTTTGTCAAGCCTGACCTTAAAAACCTCTAAGGAAGGAGATTCTACCACCTCCCTAGGTAACGCATTCCAGTGTTTCACCACCCTCTTAGTGAAAAAGTTTTTCCTAATATCCAATCTAAACCTCCCCCATTGCAACTTGAGACCATTACTCCTCGTTCTGTCATCTGCTACCATTGAGAACAGTCTAGAGCCATCCTCTTTGAAACCCCCTTTCAGGTAGTTGAAAGCAGCTATCAAATCCCCCCTCATTCTTCTTCTGCAGACTAAACAATCCCAGCTCCCTCAGCCTCTCCTCATAAGTCATGTGCTCTAGACCCCTAATCATTTTTGTTGCCCTTCGTTGTACTCTTTCCAATTTATCCACATCCTTCCTGTAGTGTGGGGCCCAAAACTGGACACAGTACTCCAGATGAGGCCTCACCAGTGTCGAATAGAGGGGAACGATCACGTCCCTCGATCTGCTCGCTATGCCCCTACTTATACAACCCAAAATGCCATTGGCCTTCTTGGCAACAAGGGCACACTGCTGACTCATATCCAGCTTCTCGTCCACTGTCACCCCTAGGTCCTTTTCCGCAGAACTGCTGCCGAGCCATTCGGTCCCTAGTCTGTAGCGGTGCATTGGATTCTTCCATCCTAAGTGCAGGACCCTGCATTTATCCTTATTGAACCTCATTAGATTTCTTTTGGCCCAATCCTCCAATTTGTCTAGGTCCTTCTGTATCCTATCCCTCCCCTCCAGCGTATCTACCACTCCTCCCAGTTTAGTATCATCCGCAAATTTGCTGAGAGTGCAATCCACACCATCCTCCAGATCATTTATGAAGATATTGAACAAAACGGGCCCCAGGACCGACCCCTGGGGCACTCCACTTGACACCGGCTGCCAACTAGACATGGAGCCATTGATCACTACCCGTTGAGCCCGACAATCTAGCCAGCTTTCTACCCACCTTATAGTGCATCATAATGGTCCCTTCTGACCTTAAAGTCTAAGATTTTTGAGGCAGAGGCGCCACACCTTATTTTTATTAATTCGTCTGGAAATTGCCTGTCCCACTTGTGGATGTGGTATAAACAATAAAACAGGTGGTGAGTATGATGATATACAGTAAAGTAAAAACAACATTGCACAGAATCAGATTTCTCTTTAGAAATTAAACATGAAGAAAAAGAAATGAGGGAGGAATGGACAAGGAAAACTCCTATTCTGGTTTTAATTTGCATTATCTATTGCTGGGGAATTGCGTAAAGTGCGTACTGTCACAATCATTTTGAACTGCTCTGGGCCCTACATTCTTAACACTCAGAAAGAATACTGAAGTTCAATTGTTCTGGACTGGGACTCAGACTTGGGTTCTATTTTCTGTTCTGCCACTGGTCTACTGGATGACCTTGGGCAAATCACTTCCCCTCTATACCCCAGTTTTCCCATCTGTAAAATGGGGGATAATACTGACTCCTTTGTAAAAACACTTTGAGATCTACTTATGGGGAGCACTATAGAAGAGCTAAAATTACTATGTTAGTCTTTTCATTAAGTATTTTACTGGAATTGAGAGATTATCAATCAGTCTTTTAAAGAAAGTGTGTGCAGTTGCTGTAAGACTGGTGGTGGTAAAATAATCACATTTCAAAGATAGGTGGCATATATACTGACCCATAGTCTCCTAGCTTCAGTTGCAATTTTACCCATCTATCATAATTAAAAATCGATATTTTCAAAAATAGATTTAAGTCCAAAGTTGGATATTTATTTATGCACTTAAGCTAAACTGGCCTAATTTCTAAATGTGCAGAACAGCTCGAGTGCTGATTGAAAACTGACGGTCCCTGCAGATGCTCAACAATTTTGAAAATTGGCCACTTTCATGTAGATGCCTAAATATGGGTTTGAAAAACTTCACCTGATATTTCAAAAAATTATAGGAGACCCGAATACAAAATAACTAAAGAAAAAAATGTGGCAAAATGTTTAATAGTTGTACAATTTAAGTTATGCTATTAGGATACAAAGAGATATTGTATTAAGTAGTAGTAGCTGGAAATCATTACACTAAAAGGGTGAAATCCTGGTCCCAATGAAGTCTGTGGGAAAAGTCCCCCTCACTTCAGTAGGGCCAGGATTTCATTCCAGATTTATGATCAGATTCCAGTTCTAAGAATGGCACACATATCAAACATGTTAAAAATGTTAAGATTTAAAAGTTCTTTCTACATCTGAAGAGAGTGGGCAATAGTATTTTTCAAGATTATGCTAATGATGCTTTGAAATCAGCCATCACAAGGTTCCTAATTAGCGAGCAACATTAGGGCACATAAGTCACTTACATGAATTGCGTTATTCCACTCTTTGTTCCAGGAATGCAAGAGAGTGTGGGAAAAATACTACTCTTTCTGACACACTGGTAGCAACACTGACTTTAGTGGGACAATTTGAGTCATGGATTTTGCTGGTTAGTTCTCTCCAAAACATAGGGTGCTGTAGCACTAGGCCAGATACTCAGTTCCCTCCTCATTAAATGGGAGATTTCCCACTGAATGTAGGACCAAGCCCATAACCATTTAAACTTTAAAAACAGATGGGAAAAGGGGGTTTAATAACTTCAAACACTTTTTATAGTCAATTCAAAAATAGCGTTGGTCTTAAATATTGAAGATATATTAACTAATGATTTGGGGGAACTAAAAATGACCCATTTTTTAATACTTGAACTCAGTGAATGGTACTTTCCCCTACTGATCCACAATGTTAAAAGGTTTTGTTTTCTGGAGACATTCTGATCTGTCAGGTTAACTTAAAAGTAGACATTTTTGAACGATATTTAAATAAGCAGTCATCAGCTACATTAAACAACGTTTAGGTACATCTATTCTGCATTTGCTCACAGGACTGACACTTAAGATTTCCCCACCCCACATTTGGGGCTCATAACACCATTCAACCTGAACTCATTTTAGTCTTAAAGTATCTCTATAAATATGTTACATGTAGACCCATGATCTTCAAGTCCCCCCAGCAGGATTTTTAAGACACAATCAAAATAACTATCAGTAAGAGAGGTGAAATACATCTAGGCCATCTAACATGCATCTGTGAATTAGGAATTAGAAGCAAAAGGAAAATCTAAAAAACCCATCTAAAAGCAGTAGACCAAAAACCTGTTATCATAAACACTGGTGGTAAATTCAGAGAAATTCCTCTTCAGTGGAGATATTGTGGATCCCCACTGATGTACCTGAAAGTAAATTTTGGCTCAGTGTGTAGAATGTCAGGAAGACCACTTGTCTACATCACTCCTCTCAACAATGTTTTACTCTCATTGTGCTAAAGAAAAGTTTAGTTGGATAATTTACCATTTGAGTATAAGGAATCACATTTTCTCTTGTTCCTGCAATGTCAAAAATCTGACTCCCTAGAACATACCCAACAGATTGATTTCACAAATGTTAAAATATAACCTTTTTAAAAAATAATGTGTGAGATGCTGGGCCCACTGAAATATATGAAAGTATTGACACTGATTTCATTAGAGCTAGGATTTCACCCCATGTTTTTACTTATGTTACAGATAAAATCTTAGGTTTTTAAAGGTGGCATTTAAAAACAACTAAATGTACTTTTCACCATTTATTGTTTACTTTTTCTCATTTCTTTCAGATTGGAGGATGAAATTAATCAATTTCACTTTCTCAGGCACTAACTCAGCATTGCCATGTGTTTGAGTTGCAAAAACCTGGGGTTTAGTTTGTTTTCATTGGATTTTTTTAAATCCAAACAGTTATATTGAGCTTAGATTTTCTTTAAAAGCTTGTTCTTATAAAACCTAAATGTGGGTCAAATTTGGGTTGACAATCTCTTTAAAATCATTAAAATCTTAGCTTTATTATTAACACTACCTTAAAAATTTAACAACCTTAACAACCCTGGTAAACTGAAGGCACTATACAAATAATAATTATGTCTTTCCAATCAAATTCTCTATTTTAAATGTTTTTGTTTCTTTTAAAATTAAAAAATTGCTCCACATCCTCACACAACTGCAAAGTTTCCCTTTTTTCTGGCTTCTGTGAAATAATGAGATGCAATCAGGGAGGCTGGTGACAGGGCAGCAGGTACAGGTACAGCAAGATGTTTGGTGGAGAAGTTGTTGAGAAGATTATTATTCCTAGCAGGCACAATGGAATTTCCGTCACAGCCACCAATATAGTTCTCCCATCAGATAGGCAGAAAAACATCAGGGAGTTCAATGGGATGTTGTGCCCCAGATACAGGACATGAGGGCAATCTGGATTCTTGACTCCCAGTGTCTCTTGCGTGTATTATGTGTACCTTTTTGTCCTGGAGTGGTATCATACTATCTTCACTGTCAGGAGAAGATGGGTGACTGGCATCTGAATTTACTACCAATAGCAAAAAGTAGAGATTTAAAGGATTTCTTATGGTAGCCATGTTTGATGGAGAAATATAAACCGGCATTATGCCAGGAGCCAAGCACTGTATCAGCCTGGATCTCACTCAGCTTCCCTCTGCCACTTCCCTCCTCATCCACAACTGCATTCCTGACATCTGATCCTCTTCAGTGCAGGTCCTGCTTCCAATCAGCCTAACACTTTAGAAGTCGTTCTTCCTGTTCTGCCAAAGTTTTTCCAAACACAATCACATCATCCAAATAAATAAACTAATATTTGTAATAGGTTCATGTCTCCCACAACTTTTCTCTATGAGACAGTGGCATGTGGTAGGCACTCCAGATATTCCTTGGGGCATGTGTTCAAACAGAAACACAAAGGGCAGAGAATGTGGTTTTCTATCATCTTGTCCCAGGGGGATGAGGTAATATGCACATCAAAGATTCACCATCGAGAACCACTAGCTCCCTAGCAAACAGTTCAAGTCATAGAGTCATGGTGCACTCATCAATCACAAAAAGAAAAGGAATACTTGTGGAACCTTAGAGACTAACATGTATTTGAGCATAAGCTTTTGTGAGCTACAGCTCACTTCATCGGATGCAGTCGGTGGAAAATACAGTGGGGAGATTTATATACACACACAGAGAACATGGAACAATGGGTTTTATCATACACACTGTAAGGAGCGTGATCCCTTAGAGCGCATCTACTTAGGGTAGAGTAGTCTATAATCATCCCTATTTTCCCATTTCTCTTCTGGACCAGCACAATCAGCATATGGACTATGTGGTTTACAAGCAGTGCACGATGTCACACAGCATCACCTCAAAGAGCGCAATCTTCCTAGAGTGCTCCAAGGCTTGTGAATCTTGCAGTCTGATGTTATCATAGAATCATAAGATGGAAAGGACCTTGAGAGGTCATCAAGTCTGGTCCTCCGCTTCTTTTGTGCGTCTCCCATTCCACTCGAGGAGCAAGAGCGCCTGGGAGCTTTCACGTTTCCTCAGGCAGATGACACTAAGGAACCCACAAAGTCAAACCCTGCACAATCTATAGGCGGTTTCATGGGGTGATTCTGCCTAGAAGAGGTCTGCCCTCCGCTGTCCTCCCCAGGCTCCTCCAGCCACTGCTCTGCTCTGCCAGCCTCTGCTGCCGTCTCCCCCATTCACCTTGCCGAGCTGCTTCTCCCCCTTGGTTCGCACCTCGCCCCCGCCCCTCCGCCAGGCCGCTCTTCACGCGCTCTTTCACCCGCCCCTCGCCGGCTGCTCGCTCGCCGCTCGGGCCCCCCCCCCGCCTCGCCCTGCGCGCGCGCCACGGGGGCAAAGTCCGGGCAGGCAGCTCTTTGCGACTGCGCTGTTCCCTCTGCGCATGCGCCGAAGGGGGGGGCGCGCCCGTGAAGGATATACGCATGCCTAGGCGGCGGCGGCGGGGTTACCCTGGGACACTCCTTTCCACTCCCCCTGCCTCGGAGGCCCTCGGCTGTTTCCGTGTCTTTCCGGAACAACCTCCCCCCCCCCCCCCGCCCCCGCGTTAACCCGCTTGTCTCCTGGGCGGTTGCGGTCTGTTCGGCGAGGCAGCCGCTGGCCGTTGTGGGCGGAAGATGGCGGTCGGGACGGGGAGGCGGGAGCGGCGCAGGGGAGCGGAGCGGCGGGAGCTGTTATGCAAACAAGGCTAGAGGCGGACAGACGCGGAGTCAGACAGGCGGAGGCAGCCCGGCCGCCGCTGCCGCTCCCCTTCTCCCCCGCCCCCGCCCCCCGCTCTGGGGATGGACCTTAGGGCTGCGCCTCGCCGCGGGCAGCGCGGGGCTGGCAGCGACCCGTCCCTGTGAGCGGCCCCCCCCGGCAGCAGCGGCGCGGAGGGAGCTGGGCGCCGCCGGGGAAGATGTCGGAGATCAAGGTGAAGGTGGCCGTCAGGGTCCGGCCCATGAATCGCAGAGGTAAACCGAGCCGCCGGCTGCCCGCGGGGAGCGCCGCCCCTTCCCCCCCGCCCCCCGGCCGGGCACCCCCGCCGCTGCTTCTCCCCCACCGCGGCTGAGCGGGCGCGCCCCTGCCTCAGCGCCCGAAGCCGGGTGGGGTCGCCAGGGCCCACGGACCCCACAATAATCAATGAGCAAAAGGTCACCCTGGGGTGCGGCTGAAGCGTCCCTTGTCACAGCCGCTGCTCCCACGGGGGGCGAGGGGCGGACCCTGCTTTTTCAGACCACTTTGAGCACTCTCCCATCGCTTCCCCCATCCCCCGTGCACACACCTTCCCTCAGCTGGTGGAGGCTCAGGGTGAGCCTGCGACTCCCCCATCTTCTCCTCAGGGCTGCCTGGAGAGCCTCCCCCTAAGGAAGGCCGTTCTCCAAACAGCCCTGGGGATTAGCTAGGGGAGCTTCAGGCTCTGGGGAGAAATACCAGACTCTCCCCCACACATACCCCAGCAGTAGTGTGGGGGTAAGGGTTGTTCGGCAAGTAGCTCTGGGGAGACGTTGGGGGGAGCCCAGTTTGCCGATGGAGAGGGGTGCATGTGGGTCCCTTCTGTGCACGAGGGGCTATTCTGGTAGGTAAAGCCCTCTGGCATGTTCTCTTCTAGAGCTGGAGTTGAACACCAAATGTATTGTGGAGATGCAAGGGAATCAGACTGTGCTGCACCCTCCCCCTTCAAACATCAAACAGGGAGATAACAGGTACAAATAAAATATCCCTATCCTGAAATCCCTGCCCCACTGTCTACTTTGGATTAAGCATGGGCTCAAACAATGAGTTGCTTGTGTACTTTTGTTAAGAGAGAAGCAGCTTCTTAATCTTGCCTCCACTACTTTTGGAAGCTCTTTAGAAAAAAGTCCAGTCTCCTGATTCTCCTTTCACTTGCAGCTGTGTAAGATAACAATAACATCAATGAAATTGCATCAGTGGAGATCAGAATCGGGCCCCAAATTTCTCTATCCACACCCTGTTAGAGGAATTAGGGGCAATAGCATTACTTTTTCAGAAGCAAAAGATCATTAGTAGTTTCATATATGTTTAAAGATTTATGCTTTCATCAGTTGTTAGATGAGATTGATTAGTGGTGGGATGCAAGAAACTGAAAAGTCCATAATATTTTTGGCAGTTTCATTAAGGAGATTCTGTTAACGAGTTGCTGTAACCTTCAGGTTTGATTTGTGGGAACAAAAGTTGTGTGCTGGATTTTAGATGCTGTGGGAGGGTTTTTTTAAGGGCTGTATTTACCAGATTGCAACATATTTGCATTTGAAAAGTTGTGACTGCTGGATCCCTTATTAATTCTGTGGTGTTCTGTGAAGCAGTATAAGAGTGTGCACTAAAATAATTTGGAAATCTGGCACTTACTTGTGAAGTCCCTGTAAAGAATACTTTTGGAAATCATCCAAAATACCAATGCACCAGATTGTAAAAATAGAGCAGAGCAGGAAAAGATCTCCCCTCCCCATTTGGGATGGGGACATGAGGGGAAGAGTTGCATTGTGTATTAATCTGTTCAGTTACCTGTTAAATGATCTCTGTACTTGGTGCTCTGAGTATATTTTTTGCTTAAGAGCAGAACGTTGGGCAAATAATCAGTTATGGCCGTTTTCCCATAAGACTGCTTGCACATCTCATAGACATGGCTTTGTGAAGAAACAGAACTCACTGCATATGTCCATCTGAATTATTTGAGTTGGTGCTTTTTTGGTAGACATTTTACACTTTTATGACGATTTACATCTTAAAAATTCTGAGACTTCATATGAGGGTCCACTTACACTAATCCAACTGCAGAATTGGGATGTAATACATTTTGTGTTCAAGTTTAACTTTATGCCATTAAGCCTTTTGATAAAAGCATAAGGAAGGCCAATCTTGTGGTTTATGCACTGTTTTGTGACTGGGAAGATCTGGGTTCATTTCCTGGTTCTTTGCCAGATTTTCTGTGTGACCTTGGCAGAGTCATGTAATCTCTCTGTGCCCTGGTTCCCATCTGTAAAATGGGAATAATAAATGTTGTCTTGGTCTCTTATTTACTTTGAACGTAAGCTTTTCAGGGCATGGACTGTTTCTTACTATGTGTGTGTATAGTGCCTAGCACAGTGAAACCCTGATCTTGGTTGGAGCCCATAAGTGCTAATGTAATACAAATGTTCTAAAATGTTTAGGCTTGAAGGAACTTTGGTACTGTAAATTTTTTCTCCATACATATTTCAAAATGTTCTACAAAACTAAAGGAAGAAATAAATTGAATATTTTTCTAAAAAAAAGAAACAAATGTACAAATATACCAGAGTAGAATCAAGGTTTTAGAAGTAAATGTTCAAATAAATAAAAAGTTTACAGTTAAAAAGCAAAACAAAACTGAAAAAACAACTGTTTCTAAATTACTGGTAATCAACTTAAGGTGGGAATGTTACCCTCTTTGTGAAAATTGTTGCAGATATTTGGGAAGAAGTTACAATGCTACCGTAATATAAGACCACATGTGGTTTTTCTGTGTGGGCTTTTTTTCTTGCTTTATCATCTGTTATGTATATATCTATCCCTTTTTGACCTTGCTTGAATTAGGACCCAGTTCTGTCCTGATGATCACATGTGCAGACCCTTGCAGCAGCATGGAATCCCACTGGCATAAATAGGATTCTTCAACAAACACGGATCTGCCCACCTGTAGCTCAGTGCAGCTTTGGGGTCTTAGTTGATTGTTAATATTTAATTTAGTAGTTTTCTTTGCAAAACTGTATCTGACTTAGTGCATTGGAAATATCCCTAAAGTGTGTAATGTGCAATGGACTGTGATCAGTTAATATTGATCATTTTTGTTTTGGTCTAAATAAAGTTGTAATTCATTGTCATCCAGATCTAGAATTTATGCATAGCTTTTTCCTGAAGCTTGTTGGATCCTCTTGATGTTTAGCAGAACCACTTAAAATCCGTTAATTTAATATTAAATTATTGGATCGTATGGTTTTTTTCCCCTCATCTGAATAGTCACAATACTGTTGGTACTGGAGGAATTCTTTATATTTTTAAGCATTTCCAAAGACATTGTCTATATGAATTTAATTTGAATCACTGCAACAGTGCTGCTTGTATTTGGATTAATTTTGTAGCAGAGATAAAAGCACCAAATGGGATTTGGTTTCCTTTGTGTAGCTTGATTTCATATTTCTGTTACACTATTGCTATAAAGAAAGATCTATTTCAGAATTAGAATTTCACTTGTTGGATTGCTGGTTGATCGTTTTACCATTACTTTTGTTTGTAGTTGCATATTAAAGATGAAAAGCTAAATGTCTAACCAAAGTTAACTTTTATGTGGAAAACCTGGGGCACTGAGTGGGGCCTAGTTTTGTCATCTTTGCTGGATAGTTCGTCGTGGTGCATGTATTCCCTTTGAGTTCAGTAGGACTACTTTTTACTCATTGTGAGTAAGCACAGCTCAACTGGGCCTGAAGTGTGTGTGTCATTTTCTTTTAATCAGAGTTGTCCATACTTGTGAGAGAAGAGGAGGGGAGAGGCAGTTGAGATAATGTAGGAAATAGTGTTTTAAAAATTTATATTGTTGTGCTGTCATTTAAGCTGGCAAATGTAATATTGAAAAAATGCTTTATAGTTAAATGAAAGTAAAAGTTTATACTGTGATTCATAATAAGAGCAAGTGGTTTCTACTAAAGGAAGCAGGCAGGCTTGGCTTCCGTAATTGCTTTTTCTTAATGGAATTAAAGCCAAGAAATCAGTGATGGCACAATAGGTTTCAGGGCATTTAGAGCTGCAGTTTAAAATGCACAGAACAGATTGTATAAAACAAAATGATCAGATAGAACTTTCATCCACATTTATAATTAAACATGCTGGTACTCATTTCTAGAAGATTAGCTTTTGGAAAACGGTTCACAGGTGATGAAAAGTAGAACTGTACAAACTTGTCTGTTTCATAAGGGTGGTTGGTTTTATTTTGGAATTATATCTAACATGTCAGATTTTTTTAATTTTGTAAACTTTAGGCTTAATCTTCACAAGGATAGGATTTTGGGGTTTACACAGGTGAGTAAATATTTTCCCCTTTTTACAGGTGAGGATAACAAGGCAGTAGTTGTGACTTGCCTAAGATCACAGTGAGACAGCGGCAGAGTAGTGGGGTAGATCCAACATTTCCTGACTCCAGGTCCCTTGCTCTAACCACCATGTCACATTGCCTTTTAAAAAATTTAATCACAAAAGACACACCAGTCTAAATTACTTCATTTAGAGAATTATCCAGAGCAGGCTGGCCTACCTGCCCCCACAAACATATGATTTTCTAATTTTGTATTCAGCAAGGACATCAAAACCTAGAAGAAGTTAACCAACTGCATTTTAGTCTCATTGAACTAAGGAGAGCTTATTTGGTTCAGTTTTTGACTCACATCAGGAAGTGAATGTAAAAAGGAACCATTTAACTGGCATCAGTTGCACTCCCTTCAATGTTGGGAAAAGCATTGCAATTGGGATCTTTTAGCAGTAAGATCAGGCCTAAGTGTAATTAGTAATAGCTGTAATTGTTTCTTTCTCTTTAGATGATAGCCATACTTTTTTGTAGGTGGAGAACAAATCAGGAATACCTTTTGTCTTTCCTCTATGCACAGGCGATTACTTGTCCATCTTCAGTTGGAGGAAGGAAATCGGATTCCCTGCTAAACTCTTCTCTCTGTATTACTAAAGATATGAAACACTGTATCTCAACTAATATTTTGTTAGAAATGGATATTGCCTTTCAGAGTTTATAAGCATATTCTGTTACTTTACATCTTCCTAACTAGTTCCATCCTATTGCCTGAAATAAATGCTGCGATATCCAATCGAAGTACCGAGTGATCAGAGACAATTAGGAAATGGAATAAAAGTTTCTGAAAGTGTTGAAAACATTCTGGGTATTTTTGATGAAATTTTTGTCTTGCCTCTGAAATTTTCCAACTCGTTTTGGTAGTATAATAAGCTACTGCTTTGCATTTAGAACTGCTATCCCATTGTAAAGTAATCTAAAATGGACTATTCTGGAGTTTCCTTTGCATTTGTGCTAGGGTTCTGCTTGCTAATTGGAATAGACTCATCCCTCCCTCCCCATCACCGCCAATTTCTTTTCTAAAGAATGTGAATTTCGAAAAGCAAATCCTGTTTTGATTTCCCTAATGACTCTGGTACACACGTTAATCCTCTGACCTCTCTTTTTCATTTACTAAATTATCTGCATCTTGACTAAAATAAGTGAGGAACTAGGGAACCTGCAGAACTGAACTGTTCCTATATAACTGCAGAATCTAGGACTGAAACCAGGGAGATTTGTTGGGAAATTTATTACATTAAAGCGTATTCTTGTGCAAATTTATCTTTATTCAAATACTTTCTTTCCAACTTAAGTAAAAGGCTATTAGCATGTGTATCTGAACTTAAATATACTATTTAGGTTAGAAACTGTCCTAAAATTCTTTTTACAGACATCTTAACCTTTTCTGCATGCATTTATAAGGTTTCTTATGAATAAACATCTGTTCTGCCTACTCCCTTGACCTCTTTGTGTTTACTTACCAGTTTTTATCAATGGTTAAATCCTGCAAGCATTACTTGAGCAAAACTTTATTGTAACTGTAGATTGATAAGAGCTATAGAATAATATTGGGTGGTGTTTTGTAATGTTTCCTGGCTCCTCTTTAGGAGTTTTGTAGGCCCCTCTGCTTTTTTTTTAAATGACTGCTTATTACCTTCGAGGCACTAATTTCCTAGCTAGTTAATATTTAAAAAACAATTATTTCATACATTTGTTTCCTAAACAATAACTCTGCTTTTCTTTCTGCTCCTTCCTGTTCCCAGAGGAGGGGGAAATCATGAATCTGTATAAACTTCAGTGGTTATGGTTTATGTTTTGATTTACCACTATTTGGAGCATGAGAGGAGACTGAGAGGAGAAGGTCACTGGTCTGGGGAGTTTGTGTGTGTTGTAACAGTCACTGCTTTAAACTGAAACTTTTCTGAAAGGAGTGTCAAGTGAAATAAGACAGCTGCTAACTCTCCACATGTCTGAAGGAATTATCAACCAGATAGAGGCTTGGATGCATGTGCTCTAAATAATCACCTGCCTTAGGTAGTGGATAAAATAACAGTGACCATTGCCTTTTGTCTATAGGAAACTGTAAAAGTAATCTGACTTTGACCTCTCGTAAATTAGTTTTCCTGTTATGCCTCAGTGTTCAGGTTGTGAACTACTAGCTTTGAATCCTCTTCCAAGAAGAGGTGCAGTCGCTTTATGGAATATATATATGAGGTGGGAAATTGCATTCCAGAACTGTTTCAGCAGCATTTCACTTAGTTTCCTACCTGAATCATGATTAGGTTCTGTTCCAGAAGACTGCTGTTCTCAAATTACACATCATTAAAAATCCTAGAGTTCAGGTTATGGGTATGTGGTAGTGTTGTTCCTGAGGTGGCCTAAAGCAGGGTGAATGGGGAAAACTATTGTTCTTTTAACAAGTTTAAAATCCAGACAGCTAGAAGTACCTTGTGCTTGGGTCTATAAATGGCACTGCTGGAGGAAGCTCATGTTAGAGGCTCTTGGAATTTTCTGTAGGCAAACTTTTCTGAATAGAAGAAATAGATTGGCTGTATATAAGAACAAGAACAGAAAAGGGCATTTGAGGGAAAAAGGATAACCAGTCTTGATGTTGTCTTGAATGGTTGTTCCCAGTTTTCCAGCCTTCCTTTACATGATGATTGGTGGAAAATTTATAAAGTGAGAGGTCAAAAAAGATGAACCAGTCAAAAGTTTCTTTTGCAGATCTATCATAAAATGTTGGGAACACCCCAGACAATGTAATGTTGAAGTAGCTTGTTAAAGAGATTGGCAACCCTGTAGATATACTTAAATCCAGTGGTTGATCTGAACGAGTATTTTTATACCAACTTATTATTTTAGCCATGTAAATGTTCGTTTTGAGATTAGGATTAAGAAATTAAATACATATTTTTAAAAGACCTGTAATTTAAAAATAGAATGATTTTTTTTTTTCCGAGGTAAAAGTTGATTAGTGGAGGTAGCCTCATTGGCTGCCCTGTCAGTGAGCCTCGCATTTTATGCTTAAAGGTGAGCAAGTAGCTCAAGCTTTCTGCTTATTTGTCCCCTGCCTCTCTGTTGAACCTGTTAATGGAAGTAATTGGTGCCCGTAATATTAAATAACTAATCACTGCAGGAGTTCTATACAGGCACTATAGCATAACTGAATATTTTTTCCAATCATGCGATTCCTTGTCCTTTGTATGTGGGTGTGTATTACAGGCTTCAGAATATGATGTCTCTATAGCAAATACAGAACTACAGTATAGTGAGAGAGACAATTGTATGCATTCATTAAGCATGTGAAAGATTAAAGCCAGGGCTGCCACCGTGCAACAATCTGCACCCCAGTTGGTCAGCTGGGAGTGAACTTGGGACCTCCAGTGCCAAAGCACAGGCCTCTACCATGTTAACTAAAGGAGTAACTCCATTAGCTGATAGAAAGAAAAGGAGTACTTGTGGCACCTTAGAGACTAACACATTTATTTGAGCATAAGCTTTCGTGTGCATCCAATGAAGTGAGCTGTAGCTCACGAAAGCTTATGCTCAAATAAATGTGTTAGTCTCTAAGGTGCCACAAGTACTCCTTTTCTTTTTGCGAATACAGACCGACATGGCTGCTACTCTGAAACCTGTCATTAGCTGATAGCAGCAATAATCTCTTACCCTCTACATGGAGGGAGTAGTCAGTAAATAAGATTCACTTATCCAGCATGTTAGACATCATACTGTCAGAGGAAGCTTGTCCTGAGAGCCTGAGGTCTACAGACCTTCAAACCCCCTTACAACTTTAGGGACCCCTCCATTGATGGTTGGTGGATATTGAATTGGGAACTCTTACTGCTAAAAGCACAGGCCTTTACCACTTAATGACTCAAGGAGGAATTATTGAATTAAGGAGAGATGCTGCCGACAAACAGCTTGAATATTGAGCATACAGTAACTGATCAGCACAAAGGAGTTATAATAGCCCCTAACTTTGAGAGAAGCCTGTGTAGGAGAACTTAGTGGGACTTACACAAGCAGACATATTCTGTATTTCCAGTGCTGGAGAGGGTGCTCCTTTATTCCGGTTCCATTTGGAAGGCAAATGAACCCCCTTCCAACACTATAGGCCTGGTTCAACTTGTGCGCTAATTTACCTCTAAGCAATTTTGACTCTTGCTATTCTGGTAGGCTTTTTTTTCCATTTAAAACTTGAATATTAAAAACGTCAGTATATCTTGAGGGAACTTCCTGTTAATTTGATAACAAACATATCATGAGCTAATAAATTCCCTTGTCATCAGCCTTAGACTTTTTTTCAACCCATAGTACTGAATGGGGAACACCCTCAAATGATATTGATGGCTTGTGAGATATACTAGGAGTTAATCTGAAGCTACTGGCTTCACATAGTCACTAACAACTTTTCATCACTATTAAGCTGATTTGGATTTGAACTAATGACCTAGAGATATGGCGTTTATACAAAAAGAAAAGGAGTACTTGTGGCACCTTAGAGACTAACAAATTTATTAGAGCATAAGCTTTCGTGAGCTACAGCGCTCACGAAAGCTTATGCTCTAATAAATTTGTTAGTCTCTAAGGTGCCACAAGTACTCCTTTTCTTTTGCGAATACAGACTTAACACGGCTGCTACTCTGAAACCCGGCATTTATACAGTACTAGTTGAGTTGTAATAGGACAAAGATTAATTCCTAACTTCCTTTGAGTGAAGGTAAATCAAACCTTGAAAGTTCTTTAAATGGAGATCTTTGCATTCAGCAATAGTACTTAGCACTTTCTATTAAAGACATTCAAAGCACTTTATAAACAATAATTAAGCCAGTTGCTTTGGCTGGAATTTTATACATGTGCACATGTATTCAGAAAAACATTTTTGAAAATGTATTGAATGTGCATAATTTCTTTAATGTAGCGCCTTTCAAAGTAAACTTTACAGCACGCAAATGATTGATAGTATATGAACAGTTCCTTTAAAAATGTGTTGCTGTAGATTGAGTACTTTAATATAATGTATACAAAAATACAACCTTCTTCTGTAAGTGTGTGTGTGTGCGCATGTACACATGTATAATATATAAAAACATGGGTGAACATAGTTTGTTGGACAGGTAAGAAACTCTCTAGAAACTTTAGTTCAAGTAAAATGAAGTAATTACACACTATCATTTTTTTGGGTGCTTAAGTTTTTTTTGGTGTCATTAGTTTTGTTTTGTTCTGATACATAACACAAACTTGTATTAAGTGATATTCAAAAGCATCCACTGAAATCAGACACTTTTCCCTCTCCAACTTCTTCATAATTCTGAATAGATTCCTGACATATTTGAGATCTGTTTTATCTGCATGTAGATATGTAAACTAAATCTATTTTGCAGTATTATGCTGATGAATTGCTGCTGCGTGTCACATCTTTGAATGAGTAGATAAAGCTTGTGGTTTCATGGATTATCTTTCTGTAGTAATTTAAGAGCAGTGTTTGCTTTCCATTTTTCCTTCTATCTTTGGAGTCAGAGTGAAATCCTGCACAACAGGGTTGATACCCACTTCCTAAAATGAAGCTTATCTTTCAAAATTACTGGAGGGAGGAACTAGCTCACTAGTTCATAACCTGTGAAGTAAACATTGTTAGACTTAATGTGCATTGACTTGTATCAGATAAATACTCAGTGATAATTTT
Source organism: Dermochelys coriacea (assembly GCF_009764565.3). Lineage (NCBI taxonomy): Eukaryota > Metazoa > Chordata > Testudines > Dermochelyidae > Dermochelys > Dermochelys coriacea. The sequence goes on from NC_050069.1 coordinate 111,487,372, forward strand.
TGAAATAGTCTTTTTTAATTTAGATTTATTTTAGAGAGATGTAGCTGCCTGCGATTAAAAGTGCAACACTTATGTGGAAATATACTGTTTGATTTATTTTACTTCATTTCTCTAAAACACAGTACTTTAATTCATTAATCTTTGTTTTCCCTATGTTTTGCACTCTTTGAGCCCAAATCTTTTGGATTCTGAGCTTTTCATGAACTATGTTGGTATGCATCGCTATACTCCCTATTGTGCACATGACTATAAGTGAAAAAGTATTTCCCCCAAGATTACATGGCAATATAGCTATGTACTCGTATCACTTTGCCTGAATACTAATCCTTTAAAATGATATCCAGTTGTTAATTGAAGACTTAAATTTTTGTTTTTAAATAATAAAATACTCAATTAAAAAAGACTTGGACAAATACCAGAAACATTTACTTTCCAAAACCTGACAAAATTCAATTAATGAATTCACTGAATAGCATATTTTTACAGCCATAGGAACTAAGTCTGACCTTCTGCAAACACAGGCCATAGTTTTACCCACTAAATTAGCCAGCACTATGTTTTATGTTTCATAAACTGTTCTACTGTGAGGATAAAATGTGACTTCATTCCATCTCTTGGACCTTCCTTTGCTGGAAAGCCTTTTTTGTTTAAGATGATAAAACCTCTATTTGAGAATAGAGGAGTATGGCAGCTATACGTTGCGATGTTCCTTTTAAAGGGTGAATTCATGAGTGTTCTCCTTTTAAAAAGTTGTGTAATATGGTTTAATTGGCCTTTAAGTATTTCATTGTTGTGAGTAAAGATTTCAACTTCCTCTTGACGGTTTAACTTTTAGATAACTGCCTTAATTTATACATTAAATGAGTTAATGTGTAATTATGAAGATAGAAAAGTTCTTTTAGACTCTCGAGTCTATCACCTTTCCCAAATTCTCTGCAAGTGCAGTTTCTTCATGGGAGTATAGGAGTGTATTAAACGTATACAACATTTGATCTTGGCCACCATGAGGAATGTAATTTTTAATTTTCCAAGTTTATGCCAAACAGTCTCTGCCAAAGCTGTGAGGTTTTTTTTGCAAATGCAAGTTAGTTTTTTTTGCAACGGGCAAGTGAAAGGCAAAACTTTCATCCTTCAGAGGTGTTTTAAAAAACAAACAAACAAAAAAAACGCACAGGAAGACAAAAGTTTTGCTGACAACAAGCGCCAAGTGAACAGCTCTTTGTCGGCAGGAGTGCTCTCCTGCTGACAAACAGCTACACTGCATGCCTTTTACCGGCACTGTGTTGCTAAAAGCTGCATATTGTAGACATAGCTTCAGTCTTACCAAAAGAACTTTAAACTGACCTGTAATGTCCCCTCAAGAAGATAGATGCCTTAAAGTTTTCATAGGGTTTTACAATTTTGAAAACTAAGTTTTTTACACTTAAAATCTAACATCAGTATTTTCAACCATGCTCTATTCCTCTGAGTTTATTGAGGCCCTACTAGTGACTGTTGCTTTCCTATTCACTTTTGCTCAAAAATGGAATGTAAACATAGGACCTCTCTGTAGAATAGAATTTAAGATGGGATGTTGTCATAGAGCATAATTTATGTTGCCAGTTGCTTCTGATTTCCTGGCTTACCTTGCACAAATGCTCCCAAGTAAACTATATTCCTGCCATCTATTTGGCTCATTCTGTTAAGAAAAATGACTTTGAATACAAAAATTTTAGGAATTTTTTGTTACCTCTTATTTTTAACTTCTTATCTATTTGGGTTTTAAATTTAAAGGAATGCTGTTGTACTTTCGTTCCAAATATTAATGTTTATGTGTGAATAATTTTTAAAAACCTAATGTATTTTTGAACTTGAATGGAAAATTTGTTTTGGATTTAAATGTAACCTTACTGTTGTTGCTATCCTAACATTGCAACATCGGGTTAACTGGAAGGAACAGTGGAACTGCATATAAACGAGTTAATACACCTCATCTATTTTTCATTGTCCAAACTGAGTGAAATGCAAAAAGTTAAAAGCACAAGCATAAAAAGTAAATAGGACACATGTCTATGAAGAACCCCTTACAGGACTGAGAGCACTATTTCTATTTTCTAAGTTGTTAGTTCTAGCATTTTTCTTGAAATCACCATGATCAACACAGGTGTTCTTGATTTAATAGTAATTTTAAGTGAATAATAACACTAATGATATATTTGTTGTACATATTTTATATCCCATTGCAAAGTTATTGTTTTGGAATATTAATTTCCTATTAAGACAACTTACTTTTAGGGATCATGATATGTCTTTGCTTCTGAAAGTTTTAAAAAATTAAACTAAATGTAAACCAAGCATGCTCAAATAACTCGTATAGAATCATAAAAGAAACTGACCAATGAGAATAGGTGCTAAGATGTAGTGATATCCACTATTTTTAATATGGCCAACAGTATCTGACAGTAGAAGTTTTATTTTCAGGGTGATTTAAAAAAAAAAAGTGGCTCATCATAGTTACATGGTCAACTACCTAAATATAGCTTTATTTCTGTTATTTAAAGAATACTTATAGGGCACTCTTGCAGCTTTTAAAAATCAAATCAGATCAAATCAATTAATGTGACTTATTTCTATGGTTGTGGCCTGGTTTCTTTTGTGGAAATGTTGCCTAAAGGGTATATGTTTGATTGTAATAATGGCCTGTATAATGGCCTCTCTAATTCTGCATCATCTGATGCTATTTTCTATGGCAAGTATGATGATTCTGTGCCAAATTGTTATGTAGTTTGTGGCATTTCATGATGTTGGCTACATTCTGCATTACTTCTATACCCCAAACTCTTGTTTTCTTCGGATAGAGCCTTGTGTATGCGAGAAATACAGGATTAGTTCCACTGCATGGCTACACATGCGTGCGGCCTGAAAAATGCTAGAAATTGTGAAAATATCTTCTCTTTGTTTACTTGTGTGTCCCCAAAACCATAGCCATTTAACATCAAGTACATCACCTAATTGCTTTAACATCAACAGAATGTTTGCACTTTGTCTCGCCCCCTTTATTTAATTTCCTTCTGAGGAGGTGGATGGCTCTGGCATCCAAAAACATGTCTGCTTCTGTTTTAAGTAACAATGGATTTTAATTTCAGATTAATCTTTTTAACTGAAAAGTTTTTAAATTGCTTGTCTTCCATTGGAAGTTGGGAGGATACACATATATTTTAAAGACTGAAACACACTATTTAACTTTTGCCCTTCTCCTGGTCTTGTCCTTTTTTAGCCCCCCTTTTTCACGTAGCTTTCTTCCTTTTGACCTTTGCCATACTCTTCCTTGTGCTTTTGAAGATGCCATTTAACACCTATTATGAAATCTCCAAAAATGTCAGTTTGGGAAAGGTAAGGGAAGAGATTAAGTACTGCTGGCAATTCCTAGTGCTCTTCCTTTGTGGACTGTAACTTCATAACCTGGAAGCTTTTGATTTAAAGTAGTCTCTATTGCAGTCAGCGTAACAGCATGTGCCTGTTCCCTTAGCCAAGTTGTTCTGTCATGCTAGTAACTCACCTGAAACCACTTTCTGACACTTTCTTTCTTATCCTCAAGTTTGCACACTAACTGAAAATTTCTCTCCTGCTGGGAAGCTGGTCATGGCTGTCAACCATATATCATTGTAAGATGAACCTTTCAGTGGTCGGCTAGCCTATTGTTTGTTTTGTCTTCTATTGAAGATAAAAGTATACCTTTGTTTTCAAATGCCATTGCGTACATGTGTAAAATAACATTATATTAGTGTGAGCTTTTGGAGAGAGAAAACTAAGCTGATTTTAAAAAAGTGATTAGAATATCTAAGTAAGATTTTCAAAAATCCTCCTTTTTCCACACATGTAGGGTGTGGTTGCTTGTGCCGTTGTGGAAAGATCAAAATAGTGACTTTCTTCATGTCTTTAGAATTACTGAAAATTATGAACTCTGAATAGAAGGATCAGTGTAGATTGAGGTATCTTTGAGTGAAGGGTTGGTTACTGACTACATTGCTTATTGCTTTTTGTTCATGTTTAAAATGTTACCTTCATTTAAAAAAAAATGAAATGTTAAGCTCTACAGCATGTCAATTATTTTAAATCAAGCTCTGGAGTAATTCATTGTTCTTTACTACCACTGTTTTTAAAATGCATTTAATTAGTCATTTTCCCCCAGTTTTTTTACATAACATTCCACATTTATCACAATACATAGCAAGTAAATCAAAATGTGCTCTAGCAAATAAATTGAGATATTTTGAAAACATATACACTAAGCTGCTTGACTAGCTTGTAAAAGTATGTCAAACTTCTGCTTCTGAGTGAAAGCATTATAGAATTTAGGCCTGGTCTCAGGGTGGATTGATTTAAGTGAAGGTGATTTAAATCAGCATGTAGATCAAGTGGAAAGCCTTGGTTTTAAATAATTGATTTTAATCAACTTTTCCATTTGAACTCCAGTTATTTTCTAAAGAGAAGTGCATTCTCATTGGTTGACATAACCATTCAACATGTTGATTTACAACTAAATAGAGCTTTTACCCTAGATTTGGTACATCTTTGCTACCTAGGAGGGTACATTATAAGTATGTACATTTATTGAAACATTATATAGTTTAATATTCAGATTCTTCTTAATTGTACATTTTTAGTACATTAGAAAATGGTGAATGATATTGCTTATTTACTAGATCAGGAGTTCTCAACCTTTTTCTTTTGGAGCCCCCTCTTCCCCCCCCCCCCATGCTATTCAAAACTCCACGTCCCACCTGTTCCACAGCAACTGTTTTCTACATATAAAAGCTAGGGCTGGCATTAAGGGGTAGCAAGCAGGGCAATTGCCCAGGGCACCCCACGAAGTTAAATTGATCAGGCTTCTGCTTCAGCCCCTGGTGGTGGTCTCAGGGCCCTGGGCTTTAGCCCTGCAGAACAGGGCTTAGGCTTCCTGCCCTGGGCCCCAGAGAAGCTAAAACTGGTTCTACTTGGCGGACCCTCCGAAACCTGCTCGTGGGCCCCCGGACCCATGTTTGAGAACTACTGCATTAGATAAGGGTACTGGGCAGATCAGTGTTTTTTCCATGATCTGGAATGTAAGTTTCCATTGGGGGTAAGGTGAGCAGGCCACCTGTCACTAATTTAGTGGGACAGTCCCAAAATGTACATTTCAAGTCCTGGTCCCAGACTGAATGACTCTGGGACAGCATTTCTCCTGGATTCCCTGTGGCACTGCTTTGTACCTGCCTGAGGCTCTGAGGTGGCGCCAGGCTCTAACCTTGCCATGAGGCCCCGCCCCCTGCTCCTCCTCCTGTCAAAGACCCCGCCTCTGAGGATTATAGTTAAGGCTGCGAGTCTGTCACGGAAGTCATGCCCAATGGGAGCTGCGGCAGCCGTTGCTTGTGGTGGGAGGAGCAGAGCCTCTGCCGCCGCCGCCAAGGAGCTGCAGGGACAACGAATTAGGTAGGAAGCCCTTGCCAGCCCTGCCAACCCCCCCAAGCACCAGCAGGGGTCCCAGACTGCGCGCTGCAGCCTGACACCCCTGCCCCTTCAGCACCAGCAGGGGTCCTGGGCCACCTCCCCCACCACCCACAGTGCCCTCGGACCACTCTTCCCTGCCCAAGTTTTAGTCAAGGTGCGTATTTTTGGGTGAATTTTTGTTTACAGCCCGTGACCTGTCTGACTTTGTTTAAAAAAAATACCCGTGACTAAAATGTAGCCTTACTTATAGTACCTGGTATTCGTCATTGTTGTCTGCAATCCCTTGAGGTCGAGGATGATCTGTTTCACAGGTTTTTATTTTTTTTGAGTCCTTTGGTGACTAAGGAGTCCATCCTTGAGCCACAGCTCATTGGCAGACATTGCAGATGATGATAGAAGTCAGGGTTGGGCCACGATTGCTGCATGACAGTCTATCCTTTCTTTTCTGGTGTTTTTCTGTGACGAGGGCAAGGTTATTTTCCTCAAAAGTGGATGTTCCTTCTCTGACAAGTCTTTGCTAATTATCACTATCCTACGCTACTGTCTCCCAGTGTGTGGTGTTGATGCTACATCTCTTGATGTTTATCTTCAGGATGTCTTTTAAAGCATTTCTTTTGGCTTCCCTGTTTCCTTTCTCCTTTGGTGAGTTGGGTGTACAGCAATTGTTTTGGTAAGCGTACATCAGGCTTGCGTACGCAGTGCCAGCTCCACCTCAGCTAGTGATGATAATCAGGGCCTTAATGCTGAAGATGTTGGCCTCTGTGAGGACACTGACATTAGTGCAGTGATCCTCTCTGTTGAGGATCTTCCGAAGAAAGTGCAGGTGCTTGCGTTCCATGTTTTTCAGGTGTTTTCTATAGATCACCCAAGTCTCTCAAGCATAGAGGAGAGTTGGGATTATCTCTGCTTTATAAACCAAGTCTAGTATGTGTTCTGATGTTTTGATTGTTGAACACCTGGTGAGAGTCTGCCAAAGTCAAGGCTGGCACAGGGGATTCTGTGCTCAATCTCAACATCTGTGTCTCCTCTCTGTGAGAGATGGCTGCCAAGATAGGCAAAGTATTCCACATTTTCCGGTTCTCTGTCGATGTCGATCTTCTTTGCTGGAATCGATGACTGACTGGGAGCTGGCTGGTGGAGAACTTTTGTTTTGCCAATGTTCAGAGTTAGCCCTAGGCTTTTGTAAGTTTCAGAGAAGCAATTAAGCTGTTTGTAGATCCTCCTTTGAATGTGCAACTACACCACAATCATCTGCATGCTAGAATTTGGTTAGTGTTGCCAGTATTACTTTAGTTCTGGCACGGAGACAAGAAAGTTTTTGAAGAGGTTGCCATCAGTCCCATATTGGAGTCCATTGTCTTCTGGTAGACTGTCTTGGGTTAACATTTTCATAGCTGCTAAGAAAATGAAGAGAAAAGGGTAGGTATCAGTACACAACTTTGTTTTACGCTGGTTGGGATGACAAAAGGCTCAGAGGTAGAGCTACTGCACAGGATGGAAGCAGTTATCTGGTCATGGAAGAGTCTTACAATGGTGATGGATTTGCTTGGGCAGCCAAACTTTGACATGATTTTCAACAGAGCCTCACAGTTGACAGTCGAAGGCTTTGGTCAGATTGATAAAGGCCATACATAGTTCCTGGTGTTGTACCTGGTATATTCTCCTTGTGAAGGTAATATGCCATAATCAAGATACCTTTCAGTTTTCTTTTTGACAAACTGGTCTCTTTTAATATAAGGCATTTTCCCCTCATGAATCTTTTCTGCACTCTTCAGTTTTTCAGCATCCTTTTTAAAATGGATTGGTCTCACCAATGCCATACACAGGGGGTAAACTTACCTCTGTAATCCTACTCACTACTTTGTTGTTTATATATCCTGGGACTGCACTGGCCCCTTTTTGTGATAGCATCACACAGGAAGATCTTGTTCCGTTGCTAGTCCACTATGACTCCTAAATTAACTGGCTGCAATACAGTCTCCCATTCTGTAGAAACAATCTGCCTTCTTTGTTCTGAGCTAAATAACCTTGCATTTGTTCGTACAGAGGATTGAGCACTTTGGCTATTAGGCCAAAGTAATTTGACCCACGGTCAACTTCAAAAAAGTTAATAGTACATTGATCCTCATGATTGGATTGATTATATGAATAAATTCTTTAAAATGAACAATGCAATGGGATTTAAGAATATAAAGATACTGGTTCAAATCTTTACCATTAAATTATTACTGCCTTTGAATGTTTGTTGTTCATCTTCATGTACCAGCCCAAAGAAATAAGTTGGAACAAACAAACCCATCAGATGGGGACAGAAAAAAACACCTTGTGATGTCACCCATTCTTTCCCCTTCATAGGCGCTTGCGAGTTTTCACTCCCAAATGTGTATTCTTCAGAAGATGGAAGATATAACATTTTACTGGTATCCAGAAGTTATCTATTCAACCATCTTAGGGGATTTTTTAGGCCAGGTTTAGTTTCTTTTCCCTACTTTAATCTGGGTTTCAGATCAATTCTGGATCAAATAAGTAGGGTTAGTAATTCAATTGCGTATCAGTAGTTCCCATTAGGTAAGTGGTTCTCAATCTATTTACCATTGTGGGCTGCATCCAATACTACTAGTATGGCCTTGAGGATGTCACATAGGCTGCAGTTCTGTGGTGATTGGGCTGCAGGTTGAGAACCACTGCATTAGGTACTCCCCCTTCAATACATAACATAGTACATTAGCAAATTTTTACAGCCTGGTTGCAAGCTGTGATTTCCTTGTAAATTCTTCTTGATGGCCCCAAAGAAGGACTGATTCTATGGAAAATCCTCATCAAAGAAGTAAAAGGAGGTGAGTGAGTGTCAGTGTGTTAGCTGGCAGTTCCATTCATGTTTGGCCTTGTGCATAGGATTCAAACTTGCATATTACTCTTGGAATCAGCATCCATGGTCTTCCTACTTGAGTGTGATGGACAAAGCCAAGCAAGGTGGGATTCTGTGCATCTTGTGCAAAAGAGTAGGTGTGGCCAAAGCCAGATCAATATGGGGAAGTATTTCACTTATTTGTGTGGAGTCTGGCTTGGTGCTAGAGCCTCAAGAAGGAGTTCTAAAAAGGATTTTTAGCCTGGATAATGCAGTCTGAGTTACTCCTATCATCCTGGCTTTCATGGCAACTTCAGGACTGTGAAAAGAAAAAGTACATTCTTTTATTGTTATCCTAGCGGAGCCTGACTATTGGGTTAGTTGTTTGTGCACAAATTTTGCTTTCATAGGTACAGAATGCATCAGATCCCATTCTAAGAAAAGATATTTCATGATAATGGCTGCACATATCTTTTTTTTTTTTCTAATAGTTTTAAACCTAGAAACTGTATCTTCCTTTCTGAAGGCAGATTCTGGCTTAATCCAATTCATCCATGATTAAATCGAGTCTTCCCGATTGAAATCAAATCCACTCTGAATAATAGACAGTGTCATCTTAAAAGCTGTATTTGTCTGAAAATTTTGTACCTGTTCTTGTTAGAAGTAATACGTCAGATTACAGAAAGAGATCTGAGAGCGAGATCTCATTTCTGATGGTCCTACTTGGTATGTGAAATAATACTTTGTGTATAGTTAGTTTCTCAATTAGTCGGGCCGCAATCCACTAAATGAATCATACTAATGAAAGATGTCTGTACAGATTTTTTCAGGATTGGACCACTAGTAATTTTCCCCTCTGTGTAGGCCACACACATAGCAGTAGTAGTGAGAGAAACATCTAGGGCATGTCTATACAGTTCATGGTAGCGAGCCTCTCAGCTGGCTTCATTGATTTGGGTTTGTGGTGCTCACACAAGCACTCTAAAAACTGCTGTGTAGACAGCACTTTGAAGTGGCAGCTTGGACTCTGAAGCCTAGGGAGGAGGGTGGATTTCAGAGCCCTGAGCTCCAGCCTGAACCACAACTTCAGGGTACTTTCTGTACAGCTATTTCTAGAGCACTAATGTAAGCCTCACTAGCCCAAGTCTATCAACCTGGGATGGGAGACATGATCTGCAGGCAGTGTAGACTACTCCTAAAGACAAAAGTGACTGAAAAATGGAAATAACTGGTAGGGGGACTCGGGGTCAGGTTTAGAATTTAATTTAAAGCTGACTCGATTTCAGTTTGACAGTGTCCTTTTAAGAATCTCAAAGTGAGCTTATTTTAAATAAAATGTTTAGTTTAGAGATTATGCTGAAACTTTCTTCTGACAGACCAATATTAAAGCAGGTTAGAAACTGTGTATGATCTCTTTCACTGGCTCTTGTACTACAGTTGTTAAAAATTACATCTTTTTTTTTTTTTTTTTATAAGAGGTACAGAATTTCAGGGAGGTAATTCCTGTCTGAACTAGAGCATATTGCTTAGAAAAAGGTCCGGTCTTGATTTTAAAAATTGCCAGTGATGAAGAATCCACCTCAACCATTTGTAAATTGTTCTAGTGGTTAATTACCTTCCCTGTTAAAAATCTGTAGGCTGAATTTTGTCCAGCTTCAACTTCCAGCCATTGGATCTTGTTCCTTTGCTAGACTGAAAGGCCCATTTGCAGTACTGCCAATCTCAGAGATAAAAAATTGTAAATAACCCCCGCAAAGAGATTGAAAAAAATCATGGTATTGCCCCCCAAAAATCATGAGTTCTTTTAAACAATCAAATCACATTTTTCAGTATGTCTTTTGGCTTTTTAACTCCCCTCAATACCTCTGCCAATGTGAGAGATAATTTCAGGTTAAAAAATCAGCCTTTAATGTATACCCAAATGCAAGCCCCTCCCTGGTTGCTCAGATGGAGACTTCACTTACTCTCTCCTTGCCCTTAAGATAGGGCAACTGCCATCTATTTCCTATTACTGTCTTGACTCAGGAGCAACACTTCTCTGCTTCCTGCTGCCTGGGGGTCTGAAAAGGAAGTCTGTGGTCATTCTTTTGGCAAGCATGGAAACCCAGTGTAAAATGTTCACATCCTGTTCTGAAACTTCTGGAATTCTTCTTTGGAAGATTTTGAGAGTTCCATGCCTTTTTTGTGTTTGTCTATAATTTGTTACTCAAGTAACTAGCAAAAAGAAAAGCTCACTTCAGCTGTAGCTCACGAAAGCTTATGCTCAGATAAATTTGTTAGGCTCTAAGGTGCCACAAGTCCTTTCCTTTTCTTTTTGCGGATACAGACTAGCACGGCTGCTACTCTGAAACCTGTCAAGTAACTGGCAGTTTTTTGGTCTGTTTTCCCTATCAAGCTTTTCTCTATTGTAGGATGCTGGTGACCTGACTCTTCTTTGCGTGGGTAGCACTGGATTCAGTGAATATAGTAATTCGGTCAGGATAATTAGATTAATTTCTGATGATGCTTTAGCACTTTCTACATTCCAGATTGTTTGTTGTTTTTTCCACCTTTACTCTTAGATTTTCTGTATCTACTCTACTCTGCTAGCTAGAGGAAGCTCCCTAATTGACTCATGAATAAGAAGCAGATTTGCCAGTTGAATCACTTCTCTGAAGAAGATCGTGTTTAACACTTCCATGGCTCAATTTCTCTTGTTAATTCTGTTCATAACTCGAAATTTCACAAACTCATGTTTGAATAACTCTGTTAGAATACTTTCCCAGATGGTTCCTGGAATTTAAAGGTCAGTACATGATTACCTTTGCATACTTGAATATTTGCCAGAAGTTGAGCCCTAACTGGCAGGAAAAACTTCAATTCTAACACCAATTATTTTCCTCCAAAGAATTACTCTTACTTCATTCCCAAGTCAGGAAGCAGTTTTTGTTTGACTCAGAAAATGGTGATTCCAGACTTTTTGATCCAAACCTGAAGGAGATTTTGAAAAGCATAGACTTTTGTCCAGACACCAGACGGTCTAGATGTAATTAAGGAATTGGTTCTGAATCTGGCTTTGAGGAGCTATATCTTACATTTCAACTCCTCTGAAAGTCATATAACTTTCACATTTTAATATTAAATGAGTTTATTACAATTGTTGCAGTAATTACCAAAAGAATTGAAATTAAAAAAACTGAAAGAACTTTGTAAACTACCTTCAAGGCCTCAAGTTCTATCAATATTTTGATCAGGGTGAGGGTATAATATATATAATTTGAATTCTTAACACTTTATGTACATACATCCTCCATACTTAAACAAAACAAACAGAAACTACTCTATTCATAACCTACGTGTAATTAGAAAAGGAGGACTTGTGGCACCTTAGAGACTAACAAATTTGTTTGAGCATGAGCTTTCGTGAGCTACAGCTGACTTCATCGGATGCATTCAGTGGAAAATACAGTGGGGAGATTTATATACACAGAGAACATGAAACAATCGGTGTTACCATGCATACTGTAACGAGAGTGATCAGGTAAGGTGAACTATTACCAGCCGGAGAGCGGGGGGGGGAGGGAGGAAGAACCTTTTGTAGTGATAATCAAGGTGGGCCATTTCCAGCAGTTGACAAGAACGTCTGAGGAATGACGGTGGGGGGGGGGGGGGGAGGAATAAACATGGAGAAATAGTTTTACTGTGTGTAATGACGCATCCACTCCCAGTCTTTATCCAAGCCTAAGTTAATTGTATCCAGTTTGCAAATTAATTCCAATTCAGCAGTCTCTCGGAGTCTGTTTTTGAAGCTTTTTTGTTGAAGGATAGCCACTCTTAGGTCTGTAATCAAGTGACCAAAGAGATTGAAGCGTTCTCTGACTGGTTTTTGAATGTTATAATCCTTGACGTCTGATTTGTGTCCATTTATTCTTTTACATAGAGACTGTCCAGTTTGG